>NC_139040.1:123039923-123297433 GCF_964662115.1 Mustela nivalis | reverse complement strand
GTACATAATGCTGGTCTAGCATTTTCTAACTTGATAAATGTATTACATTTACTTGTAAATTAAGGATATTCGTATTACAGATGGGTGTGCCATGAAAGGAATAAAATTTATGCTTAATACCATAAAGTCTTACAGGATATGCATGGCGACCCTTCCACCCCCCCCCCCCCCCTTTTTGAGGTAGTCTCAATTTCCAGATTTAGTGTTCACCATTTTGTAGCACTGAAGGGCAAAAATAGATCAGGATAAATGAGCAACTGATGTTAACTCATTTGCTGGTGGCTGCTCAATCTTTTTCTTCTTCCAACACCTTGAGATACCCTCCCCCCGCTGGGGGATAAGGGGGAATCAGCCAGAGGAATCCAAAAGCAATAGGAATTTTCAGATTCCTTAATAACACCCCAGTTCTTGTCAGGAGGTCTTCCATTTGGACACAATTTAGGAGAAAAGTTGGGAATTCAATAATTTTCAGTTTATGGGCTCTCCAGTTTCGGTTTTATCTCTGATCTCCTTAAGCAGTACACTCCTCCAACAATTTATCGCCTTTTAAGGCCATGAATTCAGAGAGCTGACAGTGAATCTGGACAAGTTCTAATATGCCCTGTGCCAACTGTAATTTAGCTGGTCCTTTGAGAGCACAAGTTTTTTATTACCATAAATCTTCTGCTTCCAGGCGTCTCCCTGCTGACAACGGTGTCCAATTTTGAATCCCGACATCTTCATTTCAAAAGCCCGCAAATGAAACCACAAAGGTCAGGTTTCACTGTAATTGTGGGCGACCGTGAAAAAAAAAGGACCCCAGTCCTCAGGACGGAGCTGCCACCCACGACTTGCTTTGGTGAGCATGGGGCTTTGGCAGAATGTCACCGTGCAATTCAGGTGAATGATTACACCTGGCACTTGGATCATCAGGAAATATTTGGTCATATTTCAGTGTCTGACTTTGTCACTACACAAGGAGAGACAGATTTTAAATCAGAGGACTCTGATTTAGCATACATGAACACTGCGTACTTCCTACTTTTGGAATGTCCTTTACTCCTCCTTTATGTAACTGATGGCTCCCCACTTTCAGATCTTATCTCAGGCAACACAAGCAACTGTACATGGCTGGCCTTTTGGTACCCTGCGTCTACCTGCAAAACAGGAAGAATAATGACGGCTTCTACATCGAAGAGTCATTGGCAAGATTAACTGACTTAGTGTGTGCCACATACTTAAAAGGGGCGCCTGGCTCAAAGTAAATGCTCAACCATGGTGAGCTATTAGTATGACCTCTATCACTGTGATGGCCAAAGCTGTCTGAGCAAGACAGTCTATGTGATTCATTTGTATTTTCCTGCAGTAGCCCTATGAGTTCGGCACAACTGTTATTTCTCTTCTACAGTGGAGGAAACTGAAGTTAGAATGGTAACTCGTTCAAGGTCACAGACTAAGTCAATGATGCACCCAGAATTTGCATCCAAGAGCTCAGACTCCAGAGTCCAGACCCATCGACAAAGCCATGGTGACAGAGCTAGGAAGTGGATACTGTCAGGGCCTGGCCCTTGTTCCGTCTCTTATTACTTATAGCACACTGGCCCGACATCAAACTCTCAGCGTCTACATTTTGTTGCTTGAGGACTCTGTGGCCTCCAGATCCTACTTTACCCCTCAGGTGGAAGACAGATGTCAGGGAATTGGCATCCCTGGAGCAGCTGTCAATGATTGCTGTGGGTCTGTGGATAAATGCCCCAGCTTCCTTGTCCCTGCGTGGGATAACAGCATCCTTCTGCTCCCTGACTCACTTCTTCTTCTACTTCTTCTTTTTTTTAAAGATGTATTTATTTATTTCAGAGAAAGAGAAGAGCAGAGGGAGAGGGAGTGAGAAACTCAAGCAGACTTCATGCTGAGCATGGAGCCCAACAGGGGACTCGATCCCACGACCCTGAAATCATGACTTAGGCCGAAGCCAAGAGTCGGGTGCTTAACCGACTGTGCTACCCACATGCCTCCCTGACTCATTTCTTCATTTCCTATTTTTGTTTCTTCCACATCTTTTCTTCCATAACTTACACTTGACCCTTGTCCCAGAGTCTGCTTTCGGAGGAAAGCCAACTAAGATAATTTGTTATGACACTAGGATTCCGGGATTCTAAAGATGCTGAAAGTGGAAAAGAGCAAGGGAGCAGCTAGACTCAGACAAAAGGAAAAGGGTGTACCACAAAGCACTGTGTCCTGTGAGTACACAGTAAGGTTTCTTATGCTTGGCACTATTGATGTTCGGGGCCAGATATATTTTAGGGGGCTGTCCTGTGCATTGTAGGAAGTTGGGCAGCACCTCTAGCCTCTACCCAATAGAAGTCAGTAGGATCACTCATTATGACAACCCAAAATGTCTCCAGATGTTGCAAATGTCCCCTTTAGCAGGGCTGAAAAGTCAATCCCAGTTGAGTCAATCCCTGAGTTAGAGAAATGAGACTCATTGTTTGGAGCTTGATTGACATACTGACTCAGCAGGTATGAACTAATTCAAGAGGATTATGATGATATTAACATTACTGAGTGCCCACGTGTGAGACATTCTACTTGTTGCTCTATATACGTGCCTCATTTGATTCTCACAGCTTTTTACTGTTTATTTTTAAAAAGATTTCATTTATTTGAGTGAGTGAGCGAGAGAGTGAGTGAGCTCATGCACAGGGTTTGGGGAGAGATAGAGATATACACTCCCCATTAGCAGGGAGCCCCATGTGGGGCTCGATCCCAGGACCCTGAGATCATGACCTGAGCCAAAGGTGGATGCTTAACCCACTGAACCACCCAGGTGTCCCCATCACAGCATTTTATTGCGTCCATAATGATATGGAGGATAAGGAAAACAGGGCTCAAGGAGAGTGAGTGATTTGCTCAGTGTCATAAAACAAAAGAAGGACCCAGGGTTCAAATCCAGGTCTGTCAGCCTGCAAGTTTATGCCCCTTCAACTAAAATGCATTTGTTTATTCATGAATGTATCAGCGTACGCACTATTTATTGAGAATCGGCTGGGCATCTGGGATGGGCATTAACAGCAACTGCTATAACCCTAATGTTTCGCTTGGTATTTGGCACAGAGTTGTGGTTCAAGATTTATTTCTTACACCACAATAAGCAAAAATCAAACTGCATGAAATTTTAGGGGTTACTATGAAAAATTAATTACTTTTCAGGATACCCTTTTGCTGGCAAATATTTCTATATTTCAAAAAACCTTACAAATTGACTCTTGCAATACAACCTATTCAAAATCTGAACATTACATATTTTGGAAAGTTCTTTTTTCCCCTTATCTCTTCGATTTGAAAAATAAAGACTTCACTTTGTAAACCCAATGTGATTATGATTTTAGTGGCTATAATGATTTTTTGTGGGGACTCATGGGAACATGAATTCTCATGTTTTCAGAACACTATTTCCTTTCTGCTTGATTTAGACAATTAGCAAGAAGACCTTAGCTGCTTATCAGATCATAGTTTCACATGACTAGAAATTAGAAAGCAGTTTCCAAGGTAACAGAAAACCAAGATGTTTTGCCCTCCAGTGTACCAGAAGTATAAAATCGGATTCTACCTGTTTTAGTTTTTGCTAAGGTCTCAAAGGCTTATAATATAAAATAAAAAATGTTATGTACTTTCACATTTCAGTGTTCCAGCGTGAGATGCTGGATTAATGCACACACATACACACACACACAGAGAATTTTGTACCCTTAGCTCAGTGTCAGGTTTGTGAGAGGACTGATGCTTGAGAGGCCAGGCAAGAGAGAGAGAGAGAGAGAGAGAGAGAGAGAGAGAGAGAGAGTTCTCTTGAACTCTGTGACATTTCCTCTTTCTTGATCCCATGATGGGGATATTCACCCCTTATAAGATAGATGATTTGCAAATGCTTTCTCCCATTAGGTTGTCTTTTCATTTTGTTGACTCTTTGCTGTGCAGAAGCTTTTTAGTTTGATATAGTTCCACTTGCTCAACTTTTTTTTTTTTTTTTTGCCTGTGCTTCAGCTGTTATATCTGAAAGAATCATGGCTAAGACCAATATTAAGGAGCTTCTTTCTCATGCTTTTTTTCCCCCTAGGAGTTTTATGGTGTCAGGACTTATATTCAAGTTTTTAATCCATTTTGAGTCAGTATTTTTGAGTGGTGTAAGACAGGGATCTAATTTCATTCTATTGCATGTGAATATCCAGTTTCTCCAACACCATTTATCCTTTCCTTGTGTATTCTCAGCCTCCATGTCAAATATTAGTTAACCCATATATGCTTGGGTTTTCTTCTGGGCCCTTGATTCTGTTCCATTGGTCTATGTGTCTGTTTTTAATGCCAATACTATACTTTTTTTTTTTTTTTTACTATAACTTTGTAATACACTATGAAATCAGAAAGTGTGATGCCTCCAGCTTTGTTCTTCTTTCTCAGGATTGCTTGGGCCATTTCAAGTCTTTTATGGTTCCATACAAATTTTAGGATCACTTTTTCTATTTTTGTGAAAAATGCCATTGGAATTTTGACAGGGATTACATTGAATCTATACATGGCTTTGGGTAGTGTGGACATTTTAACAACATAAAGTCTTCTGATCCATGAACATGAAATATCTTTCCACTGATTTATGTTTTCTTCAATGTCTTATAATATTCACTGTAGTGCTCTTTCACCCCCTTAGTTATATTTACTCCTAAGTATTCTATTCTTTCTGGTGCTGTTGTAAATGAGACTGTTTCATTTCTTTTCCAGATAGTTCATTGTTAGTGTATAGATACACACTGATTTTTGTGTGTTGATTTTGCAACCTGCAACTTTACTAAATTTATTTATTAGTTGTAACAGGTTTTCCAGTGGCATCTTTGGGGTTTTATGCATAGAAGGATCGGATCATATCATTTGCAGAGACCATTTTGCTTTTTCTTTTCTGATCTGGAGCTCCTCCCCTTGTTTTTTAGTCTTGTCGAGGTGCTCTGCCTAAGACTTCAGGCACAATGTTGAGCAAGAGTAGTGACAGTGGGCATTCCCGCCTTGCTCCTGATCTTAGGGCAAAAGCTTTCAACCTTTCCTCCATGAGTATGATGCTAGCTGTGGGTCCGTCATATATGGCCTTTATTATGTTGAGGTACATCCCTTCTATACCCAATTTGTCGAGTTTTCATCATGAAAGGATGTTGAGTTTTGTCAAATGCTTTTTCTGCATCTATCAAGACCAGCATCTATAATCTGCTTTTCTAGTTTCATTGAGATACCACTGACACATAATACCGTGTAAGTGTGAGGCACACAACATAATGATTTTATGCATGTATAGATTGCAAAATGATTACCACATTAAGGTTAGTTAACACACTCATCATCTCTCATGGTTACAATTTGTGTGTGTGTGTGTGTGTGTGTGGTGAAAACTTTAAGAAATCTACTCTCTTAGCAACTTTCAAATATACAATACAGTATTGTTAACTGTAGGCCCCATGCCTTACTTATTATGGAATATATTAATCTCATTAAGTGGAAGTTTGTGCCCTTTGACTACCTTCACCCACTTCTCCCAAGCCCCATTTCCCACTCCTGGCAACCACTGATTGGTTCTGTTTCTCTGAGTTCGAGTTTTCTTACAGACCACATAGAAGCGAAACCACGTTGTCACAAAGGGGCATCTACTTTTTTTTTTTTTTTAAGATTTTATTTATTTATTTATTTGACAGAGAGAGATCACAAGTAGGCAGAGAGGCAGGCAGAGAGAGAGGAAGGGAAGCAGGCTCCCTGCTGAGCAGAGAGCCCGATGCGGGACTTGATCCCAGGACCCTGAGATCATAACCTGAGCGGAAGGCAGCGGCTTAACCCACTGAGCCACCCAGGCGCCCCAGGGCATCTACTTTTTTAACAGGTTCCCACGTGATGGCAATGCTCCTGGTGTGGGTGGGGACCACACTTAAAGTCATAAGATTTCGAGCTACCAAATATTGTGAACGTGCACAGTTTTTTTAGAGGAGGCGATTCACAGTTGCCGTCAGGCTCAAGCAGTCTGTGACATGAAAAGCATCAAGAACCACTGCCTTAAAGAAATCAAGCTATAAGCAGCTGAGTTAAGAAGCCTTCCTGAGATTTGAAAATACAAATTTGAAAAGAGACTAATAAAGACACTCATGATGGAAACCAAAGGGAGGCTCTTAATTTGAGGGAAGGAAAAAGGCTGTTCTCTGTAATGTTCCCTTTCTCTTGAGGTTGTGGAGAGAGAGGTGGGGAGTGGTTTTCTTTATTTCTCTGGCCCGTTTTAAGCTCAGTGCCTCTGTGCTGTTGATTGGGCCCTCTGGAATTTTCTGGTTCTTCTGCTGCTCCCCCACCATTTTCAGAGAGCAAGATAAGGAGACGGAAATGAAATAAAACACAAAACCTTCTGGGACAGAATGACCACCAGGGGTTGCTTTAAAACACAGATTCCCCAGGCCCCAAGCTAGAGCCTAGGAATCAGCATATGTAAAAAAACACCTCACGGGTCTTTGATGTGGCCCTCCCCAACCAGGTTGTGAGAAACCCTGGCCTATTATTTTCCAAGTGTTATTCTGCTTGAAGAAAACAAATTAAATCTCTAGGTGCATCACAAATCTAATTTCTCAGCTACCTGTGGTTATGAAAGCTAGGCATCTCTCTTTTCTTATTACACTTCCAGCTAGGGCCATTTCCTCCTAAGATTCGAACTCCCCTGTGCCCTGAGGTTAAGTCGGAGCATTTCTCCTTATTTGGCTTCCTAATTGCAGGGAAGAGCTACTCGGCTGTGTTTTGCAATCTCTCCGTACCCTGGAGGTGCGCCATCTCAGTGGTGGACCTAGTACTTTCTCTTTGCAACATGTTTTGTAGCGTCAGTAAACTTTATAAAGTGCTTCAGGAGCTCTTTGGACCGGAGGCATTGCATAAAGAGATTATGCAAACAGAATGGCATCCACATTGCAGGCAGGTGGCGAGACATTTTCTCTCCTGCCCTCCTACCTGCCCCAGCCCCGGGAAGAATTTGAGCACAGATCTGCTGGGAAGCCTTTGCAAAGAAAGGCTGAGCTGTCCGAAGGGTAAAGTTGATAGCATGAACTGGTAACAGCTGCAGGCTGGAGGAAGCCTCGTGGGATGAGCTAGCTTGAGATGCTGGATGCTAAGCTTTGAGCAGGAAAATCTATGGACTGAGGATGTAATAATATCACCATTTACTGAGCATCTACTATAGGTCAGGCGCTAAACTAGGAATCTGCCTATATACTTTTTCTTATTCCATACTCATTGCAATGCTGTGAGGAAAGTCATTTTTAATCTCCATACCACAAAAAGGGAAACTGAGGCTCAAGGCAATGTGGTGAATTCGCTCCCTATAATACAACTGCTAAGTGGAAAATCTCGGATTCAAAACTGTGTTCGTTCCACCACAAATGGCTTCTTGCCACCACTCAGTTCTGCCTCCTTTCATATCTGGGGTAAATGGACAGAGGAAGATGATAGAAGATGTGTAAGGCTGATGCTTCATCCCCCCCACACAAACCCCTTTCTGGCTCATTTTTATGGTGAGGGTACAGAAGGCAAGCTGAGGACAAAGCAGAAGCTGACACCTTGCAAACCCTCCCCCCACCCAGGGGATATATGTGACATTCCTCAGGCATTCCGGGCTGCCCTCAAGGAAGAACAAATATCGAACTTGTAGAGATCACAATCTTGCAAGACCCGAGTCTCCCTCAGTTGACAAATGTCCTAGTGATTGACAAGGAAGAAGCTTTCTTATCAACAGCCTAACTTCCAGAGACCCATAACTCAGTTCCTGAAGCCCTAACATCATCCGCCCCTCCATAAAATCGAGGGAGGCTGAGGCAGAGGGAAATGTCAATAAAGCTGAATTTCCTCTATACCTAAAGCTCATTGACAAGGACGTGTGATAGCAGGAGTGTGATATTCCTCCGGGAAGCTCCCAACCATCTTACTGTTAATGCCTTACTAAAAGGAAAAACAATCTTAACTTGACAAATAGCAAAGCCTCAGGTATCCTGTGTGTCTTCTTTAATTCATGAGAGTTCTTTCAAAACCTCCCTTTTTCCTTACCTCCCCCATGACCATCGTATATAATCAGCCCCCCCCCCCCCCCGCCAACCCCGGGTAGCAGCTCTTTCTGCCCACGGGTCCTTGTTCCTGTGCTTTAATAAACCACCACTGTGCACCAGAGATGTCTCAGGAATTCTTTCCTGGCCATTGGCTCTGGACTCCACCCCACCGAACCTCACCTATATTCCCAAACCACATCATTTATGCCAAGTTTCGGGATATTGCTGCTGTGACAAAGGCACTACTTCTTTTAGGTTGCACAGGAAAAATATTTCCATTTCTGCCGAAGCAAAAATCTAATTTGGTAGTAAATAGATGAGGACACTATTTTGAAAATCACAACTCAAGATATTTTTTTTATTTCTTTGTCGATGTTTCTCCCCTCCCACTATCTTATGAGTCATAAGGTTTAGGGCTGGGGAAAGAATGGGAGGAATCAAAGACTGTCCATAAGAAAGGGGGAAATGAACAAAAGGGGCTTCTATTCCACTGGGACAGGAAGTTTTTTGGCTTCGGGAAAAAGATCCAAGGAAAGAGAAAGACATTTAAGAGATCAGATACCAGCGTCCTTACTTCTTCCCATGTTAATGGCTGAATCCCAAGAGGAGAAGATGCACCAGTAAAACACTCCCCAAGGTTTGATGGGTGATGCCCAAAAGAGGGGGGCTCATGTCCTATCCTCCTCTCTAAGACTCTGGGAAGAAAGCTCACAAGGCACTCCGCAGGCATACAATACTCACTGGAACTCAATGTTCCAGAAGATGACCTAGGTTTTATTGAGTTCATCTCTTTGAAATGTGCCATAGGCTTCTGATCTAATCACTTTAGACAGCTTTTAATTTAGTTTTGTCAGTACAAAGAGTCCTCTTTACCAACCAGATTTGGGAAACACATCCATGATTTCTTCTCTTACTCTTTTTGTTTGAGTAGCCTAACCCAAGGAGTCGAATTTCAAAAAAGGCCCGAAGAACAAGACCTCTCCTGTGGATGCTGAAACCTGTGAGCCCTTACATGCCGAAGGGTAGAAGTGGTCCCTCACTGCTTGCTCTATTCCTGACAATACCGCATGGATATGAGCCATGGCATTAACACTATGTGTTCCTAGTAATGACACCCAAAGAGAGGGCAGGCTGAGATGGCAGTGTCTCTTAGGGAGTAAGTACTTCTTTATTTGAATTCATTCATGCACATGGGATGACCTTATCTTAAGGAAATGGCGTCAAATATTGCAGTTGTTGCATGTACTGAAAGTACACGATGACCCAAGCATGTTTGGAGCTGCCTGATTTTATTATGGTGGTTCCTTGATATCATCACTATGTCCGTCCTGGCTATCAGCTTTAACATTTGTTGAGGTGATTGCAAGGGGACTTCAATTTGTTCATGGTTTCTAGTGTCCATGTCCTTCAGTAGTGCCCTGCCCCATCTGGGCTTAACTTTTTGTCTTGTCTTGGCCAATGGGAAAACAGCGTATGTGACACGGAGCAAAGACGTGGAAAGTACTTGTATATTGGGGCTTGTCTTCTTGGTGCTCTTGGAATCTTACCACCAAGCCCAGGCTAGCCTACTGGAGGATGAGATACCATGTGGAAAAAAACTGGTAGTGAGCCAGCCCCAGGCAGCTGGGTAGCTGGTTATAGCTACATGTGTGAGTCCCAACCAAGGTCAACCAGGGTAGCTCAAATCAGAACCACCTAGTTAAGTCCAATCTAAATTGATGATACCCAGATTCATGAGATCAATAAACAGTTGTACCCTTAAGCCACTATATGTTTAGGTGGTTTGTTATGCAACTGAATCAATACAGGTATCAAGCACATGATTTGGTCAGTCTACTCAAAATGGTTTGGGGTTGGGGGATGACCTCATGAAGGGCAGATGAATTAAACAATGCAAATTTATTAATATATTAAGAAGCAAGACTGATAGGTAGACAGGATGATTATCAGTGCATTTTCTCCTTTAGGAGAATTGCAGCCTTGATTGCAAAAATATCAGCCTTAGGGAGACAACTGCTTGATTTGAGAGCTAGCTTACTGCATCCACGTCTACTCTCATTGTATAGTACATTTACAAAAAAGAGAGGGAGAGAGATCTACCATGTTCAGGTGCGATGAGCCTCATCTTCCCTGGAGAGGTTGGAGTTATATATATGCAGATTTTCCCACTTTGGGGTCCCCTTCCCTAGAATCCATGAGAACGGCACTGAATATGTCTCTCTGAAGTCACAGGTTACTTGACTTATACTTGGAAATTATGATATTTTACAAATCAGCTTTTATTATAGTTTATTTCCATGGCCTTTCATGTTTAAGGTCTTTAATCCTATATATTTTAATGTTATGGGAAGAATGGATTGGGTTGAGATGGACAGTTGATGGACAGGCTACTGTACTGGTCCAGACAAGGGAAATGATTATTAAGATGAAGCTGTTGGCTGTGCAGATGGAGAGAAGTAGATGGATTTGAGTTTGGAGGTTGGGCAGTCAGGACTGGATGAAGTTGGGGGAAAAGGGAGGGATCAAGGATGGTACCTAGTTTTAGGATGGAGCAGTTTGGTGATGCCATTTGCCATATGAGATAAATACCTTTTATCTTTGTTGTTGTTGTTGTCCTATGGAAAAACACGGACACAGAGGCATTAATCAGGATGATTTGGGCACAGTTCTGGCACCACTAAACCCTTAATAAGTGTCAGGATTTTATTTTCATTGCCTAGTCATGGAGCTAGTCTGACTCCAAAGTCTATGCTCCAAGCCAGTGCTGCTCAAAGTTTACTGTGCTTATGAATCACCTGCATACCTTGTTAACATGCAGATTCTGATTCGGCCTACAGTAGGCCTTTCAATTCTTTATTTCTCATAAGGTTCCAAGTGGTGTCAGCACTGCTAGTCCACAAACCATTCTTTGAGGGACAGGGAATGGGAACATTTACGTGAACAAGGGATTGCTATACACTTTAATAATAGTAACGATAACTCTTTGTCAGCCATAAGAGCTGAACACTTACAGAGTGTGGGTAAAGTCTGATCCACAGCTACTGGAGTTTGTCTTTGAGGTTTCAGTTCTAAACTGTTCATGCAAGCAGTTGGGTTGGTTCCTGGAAGAGAAGAGGCAGGCTATGAAGAAGTCTCATGCAAAGAGACTGGAACACCCCAATGGGTGCTGATTAATTTGTTTTGATTTTGTGTATCCAAAGCTAGGGCTTGTAGCCTTTTCGGTGAAACTGAAATGTTCAGACAAGAATTAACCTTAATCTTCTAAGAAGAAACAGAATAGTTTTCTTCGGAGCAAGGTATAGCACAACTTCCCTGGGCATTCCAATGGAGACCTAGGGCAGCCTTGTAGAGAATGTCCTTGAAATGCAAGTGACTGAATGACGTTTGATATTCTTTAATGCATAAAGACTCACCCCTCTTTAAGAAGCTATCTCCAGTAGTTGACAGAAGATAAAGAGCTACAGAAGCTACCGCAGGCTGTCAGAAAATATCCAACTACATTAGTACAGGATCAGTCGGCTTGCGCAACAATTTAACCCAGGATGCTGTTGACAGATTTCTTAAGCAGCTCCATCAAACTGCATGCAACCTGACAGCATTTTTAAGTACTGAGCCCACATTTTTTGTCAAAGAAAAACATTTTAAGCTGATTTCTCTCGGGCGGGGGGTGTCAAGGTGTAAAATAGCTTTCATGGGCTGTCAGAGGAATCATGGTGAGTTAGCATCAGAAGTGATTTTGATCACCAAACTTCAGGGCTGGAAAAAATGGAGAATCCATAGAAGTCACAAAATCTCAGAGCTGGGAGGAACTGAACAATGGAGAAAGGTGGGACTCAAAGAGGCGAAACGACTCAGAGTAAGTCACACAACTAGTGAATGACCATCCTGAGTATTGCTTCCTGACACAACTGATCGACTTAACACTAATCATTTTGTTAAACCCTACGAACTGGAATTTTGCAGAGCCCACATTGTCCATGGCAGGATTTTTATTTATTTTTTATTTTTAAAAAGATTTTATTTATTTATTTGAGAGAGACCACAAGTAGGCAGAGAGGCAGGCAGAGGGGGAGGGGGAAGCAGGCCCCCTACTGAGCAGGAAGCTGGTCTCCATCTCCAGACCTTGAGATCACAGTCTGAGCCAAAGGCAGATGCTTGACCCACTGATCCACCCAGGCGACCCTCCATGGAGGGATTTATTAAAGCACTAGGGGGATAGGGTAAAAAGCAGTCCTCCACGTATAGACAGAAGGCTTTGGCCATCTTCTGTCTTCGAAAAAAAAGCTTTAGAAGCATTCCACATTCCACAAATAGGAGACTCCTGACATTATCTCCCCTCTTCCCAGGAGAGTTTAAATCAGATGAAGAAATTTCTTTCTTCTGAAGGTTAACATGAGCTAAATGGTGCTCATGAGAAAGAAGGAAAGATGGTCCTTGCTTCATGAGGGTTCCTACCTAAAGAGTTTTTTTTTTTAAGGGATGACAAAGGTATGTTGCATACAATAATTATATAAGAAAATTATTTAATTTTTATGCCTTTGATCTTCTCTGATTTTAGTTCTGTTTTTCTGAAGTTCTATAGTAAAATTCCTATAGAAAAATACTGAGTCCTCTTTTACATTACCTAAGGAAAGAAGGGTATTGGCTCCTACGTAGGCGACAACAGCCAGGACCCTCCCTTGCAGGACTCGGGCACAACACCCAGCATGGCACTCAAGGCCACTAATGATCTGGCTCCTGCCCTGCTGACACACACCTACTATTTAGCCATGGGAAACCCTATTTCTTTTCAAAATGCATCTTCCTTTTCCCTACCTCTGTTTCTTTGCACTTGCCCTTCAATCTGCCTGGAATAACCAAGACCCCCTTCCTTCTACCCTAACGTTTGCTCATCCGGTTAGAACAGGTCAGGGTCTCCTCCTCTGTGAAGGCACTTGCAGGGTCTGTGGTCAGAAGCAGTGGCTCTGTCTTCTTGCTATTTAGAGCACTCTGATCTTACTTGAGCCAGAGGGTCCTGTAATGACTCATTTCCATGTGTGTCTCTCCACAGTGATGGGCAGGCCCAGGCTGCTTGTGAGTCGCCAGGAGAGCTCCTGAAAAACTACTGCTCTCCTGGCCTACACCCCTAGAGATTCTGATTTGAAAGGCATAGGGTGGGTTGAGGGTCACTAGGACCCCTTTATGCAGCAGCTCCCCTAGGTGATTCTTTTTTAAATTTTTTATTTTTTATAAGCATAATAATTTTATCCCCAGGGGTACAGGTCTGTGAATCGCCTGGTTTACACACTTCACAGCACTCACCAAAGCACATACCCTCCCCAATGTCCATAACCCCACCCCCTTCGCCCAACCCCCCTCCCCCCAGCAACCCTCAGTTTGTTTTGTGAGATTAAGAGTCACTTATGGTTTGTCTCCCTCCCAATCCCATCTTGTTTCATTTATTCTTCTCACCCCTAGGTGATTCGAATGTGCAGCCAGCAATGAGGAATACTGTGATTAGAAGGTCAGCTCTTTGCAGACCCTAGGCTTATTTGTTTTTTTCGTTATCCCCCCCAAGTGCTCAGACAGTGCCTCCAATGAACTTAGGTGAACTCAGAAAGTGAAGCCAGTCAAAATTGGCTCCTCTCAACACACAATTGCTTACTTCATTGAATGATCCATGTTTCAAAGGGGATTTAAGTCCAAGGAATAGGGGGAGACACGTACGCAAACTTCATAGAGGAAAATGGGGCCAACGTTTCTATCTTCCCGCGACATGACTGCTGGCATCCAAATACACTATTTAAAAAGTAAACCTACAAGGAAGCTGCCTAGAGAGTCATTGGTTTGCCACTAAGGACGGCAGAAGTGTGAGGCGGTGAGGTTTAGTGAAACGCCAATAGAGTATTACCCCCACCTTAAGCATCCTTGTTAATGAGATTTAGGTTTAGAAGAAATTTAACTTTATTTACTTTTCCTTCAACCTCCGCCTCCTTCGGTTTTTCACGGAGGGGAGGGTGACATTAGGGCTATTGATAAGGTAACTTCTTTGTTGTAAATCTCAAGGACATTTGCAAACCAAGGGAGACTCCTACCTTGCAGGACTATGATCTCTGCAAGTTAACTTTTTATCGTTTTATGGCGGTCCGGGGTGCCTGAGGAATGCTACACATATGGAGGGGAGCGGGTGAAGGGGGGGTGCGAGGCGCCAGCTTTTGCTTTGTCCTCAGCCAGCCTCCTGCTCCTTCATTTAGTTTTTTGAATCCCTCATGAAACCCATTCCTGGAAGAGCTGCGTCCCACTCCCAGCAATGTCACTTACTAGTTCTGTGATTTGCTCAAGGTACTTCACCTGTCTGTCCTCATTTTTCCCATCTGCAAAGTGGGATGCTGATGTCATTACTGGTAACTGGCTTCCGAGGATTATCGTGATGATTCAGTAAATTAACATAATAAAGCACCTAAAACAATATCTGGTATATAATAAACTCCCAGTGGAATGTTAGCTCCTTTTATTATTGTTATTATTATTGTTGTTGTTGTTGATGTTATTTCTAGGGGAGGTAGAGGCTTTGCTGAAGCTGACGAGTGAAGCCAGTTACCCAGCAGAGAAATAGATAAATGCGGTCTTACTGTTGTCCTCGACTCTCTGTTATCTAGTATCCTTGATCTAAGTGTTAGAAGGAGTGATGCCTTTTATCTTTAAAGTATAAATGAAAAAGAGTTTGGGAGATGCCTTGGGGCACCTTGTCCATTCAACTGGAGAATGACCAATGATGGCGCTCAGCTTTTCAAAGGGAAGCCTCAAGTGCATCCTTTAAGCACAACTGGCTTGGGGGCTTCGGCCCAGAATATCCTTGCTTCCCTACAGTCCCGCTGGGGGCAATTTCAGGTTTAAAGTCATATATATCTCCTTCTCTATCAGTTGTTTTTCTTAGGCAATGCTGGGAACCTAGCACATATTTCCGTTAAAGTCATTTCCTTCAGAAATGCTATTGATTCACAGAAAATACATTTTATGACATCTTCTCTGAACTTCTTACATGACTTTGGAGAAGTAACCCTTTGCCACTACGTGGTTCTATCTAATGGAGAATACAGAGAATATGGCATGTCAGACAGAAATCACAGCACCTCTGGGTTCAATCTCAGCATGGAAACCACATTTTTGTTTTCTTTTTCTTTTTAAGATTTTATTTATTTATTTGAATAAGAGTGAGAGCTAGAAATAGAGAGAGAGAGAGAGAGAGAGAGAGAGCACACAGAGGGAGAGGGAAAGAGAGAAACACACTTCCCTCTGGGCAGGGGGCCTCGACACGGGCTTGATCTCAGGACTCTGGGATCATGATCTGAGCTGACGGCAGATGCTTAACCCACTGAGCCCCACAGGCCCTGAAAACCACATTTTCAATCGATAGGCCTAATTTAATTCATTAAGAAAATAAAGATATTTTATAGATTTAATATTTTGGCATAGGAATCCCTCAGAATGTGGCTGTACTTGGAGACAGGGCCTTTAAAGAGGTAAATGAAAGCGAGGCCATTGGGGTGGGGGCTAAGCCAGGCTGACAGGTGTTTTTAAAAGAAAAGTAGATTAGGTCGCACAGAGAGACATCAGCAGGAACACCTCTGGATAATCACGTGAAGAGGTAGCAAGAGGTTGCCACCCACAAGCCAAGGAGAGAGCCCTCAAAAGAAACCAACTCTGCCAGCATCTTGGATTTCCAGCCTTCAGAAGTGTGAGGAATGGAAATTTCTAGCCGGATTTTGTTACGACAACCTTAGTGAATCCTCCCCTTGTCCCAGTTCTGATCCCAAGGTATTGGATCAGCACTATTCTGGTCTGTTCTTTCGCTTTCTGGATGGATATTGCCGGCAACGGGCGCAAGGGTGATCACTCTTTGGTCCACCCAGCCCCAGGTGTGCAAAGCATCATTTACGCAAGCATGTCATATCCAGAGTAGTCTCAGCCTCCCACAGGGCTGAGCCCTTGTGTAATGTTGCGGCCTCTTCTGACCCAGCGCCCTTGTCCCCTCCTCCAGAGCAGGGCAAGGTCTCTGCCATGACTATTAAATCAGATCAAGAGTTTATTTCTCATTGGTTCACTCTGTAAAATTCATTTGAGAGACCTCGGCTCTAACTACTGCAGCTTTACTGCTTGTCTTGCTTAAGACGACAAATTTGAGCCATGCTGGCAAGTAAATCATTTTTGTGGCCACATTATGCTGACTAATACAACATAATCTCAAATTAATTTATTCAAAAAAGAGTACATTCCCAGCCCAAGCATATTCAGCATGTTCACAGCTTTCCTGTTTCCAATGGGAGATCATCAAAGCATCTATTAGGACTTTTCCATAAGTCCTACAACTATATATGCGACTTCTTCTTTTTTTAATTAAAAAAATTAAAAAAAAAGACTTTATTTATTTATTTGACAGACAGAGATCACAAGTAGGCAGAGAGGCAGACAGAGAGAGAGGAGGAAGCAGGCTCCGTGCTGAGCAGAGAGCCTGACGCGGGGCTCGATCCCAAGACCCTGGGATCATGACCTGAGCCGAAGGCAGAGGCTTTAACCCACTGAGCCACCCAGGTGCCCCAAATTTAAAAAATCTTTTTTTTTAAAATTTTACTTATTTATTTGCGAGAGAGAATGAGAGGGAGAGAGAGAGCATGAGATGGGGGAGGGTCAGAGGGAGAAGCAGACTCCCTGCTGAGCCGGGAGCCCAATGTGGGACTTGATCCCGGGACTCTAGGATCATGACCTGAACCAAAGGCAGTCATGTAACGAACTGAGCCACCCAGGCACCCTATGCAACTTACTCTTGAGAAGATTCCCTATAAATTAGCTGATGCTTGTTTTCCTTTCCTCAACTTCCATGGGCAAATAATTAAAACCAGTTAACAATTACAATAACAACACTTAGAATGATATATAACAAACACTGAACATTTCCTTGGGTGAGACATGGTGGTACACAGTTACTCCTGTATTGCTCATTCATTACTTAAAAAAAATTTTTATGCATTAGTTGCTGTCAATATCTTCATTCTGCAAATGAGGAAACAGAAATGTAGAGAGGTTGCCAAAACTTGCTATAGGACTTTATGGAATAAAAGACAAAGTTCACACAGCGTTTTTATCTCTTGTCTATGTTACCATCAGATTTTTTTGTTTGTTTTGAGAGAGAGAGAGAAAGAGAGGGAGACTGAATGGAGGGAAAGGGCAAAGGGAGAGGGAGAGGAAGAATCTCACGGCAGGCTCCACACCCAGTGCAAAGCCCAGCGGGGCACTTAATCTCACAACCCTGAGCTCATGACCTGAGCCGAAATCAAGAGTTGGACGCTTAACTGACTGAGCTACCCAGGTGGCCCCATTGGTATTTAATATATTTTATTTTTAATAACAAAAAGTGTTTATAAAATCTGCACATATCTGGGGAACAGTGTGATGCAATGAGGGGAAAAACATACTCTTTAGAACCAGACATGGTTGGCTTAAAATCTTGGCTCGGCTCTTGACTAATTCTATGACCTTGGAAAAATTACTGCACTTAGCTAAGCAACAGTAGATTCAACTATCAGTGTGGTTCTTATGATACCTCTCATAGTAGGGACATATAGTTTGGCTGCTTTGGGGTAGATCTTAGGAGCTGAATTACTGGGAGGGAGGTATGTTAAAAATTTATATTTATCTTTTTAAGATACTACCATCCTATTTTCCAAAATGGCAGTGTTATTTTAAATTCCCATCAGCAGTGTATGAGTTCCTGTTTCTTGACATTTGTTACGTAGTCTGCTGTATTGATTACAGCTGTTCTAGCCATTGTAGTGGGTATGCAGTGGTGTCTCATGGTGATGTGAATTGAATTTGCTTTCCCTTAATGACCAATAGTGATGAGCATCTTTTCATGTTCTTAATATTCATTTGTGTATTTCCTTTGCTAAAATGTCTATTCAGATCTTTTGCCAATGTTTTAATTGGGTTGTTTGTCTTATTGATTTGTAAGAGTTCTTTGTAGCTTCTGGATAAAAGTCTGCTGGAATCCTTTTGCATTAGTTCTGAATTTTCCAACATCAAGTGCACCACACTATGCAGAATATCTAACAAGTATTTGACAAGAATGACTCTGACAATGCTATTCGATTCAGTTTAGTTGAACAGATTGTTATTGAGTTGTGACTATGTGGTAAGCATATTCTAGGCACTGGAGATTCAGTAGAAAACGTAACAGACAAAATCTCTGCTCTCCGAGAAGTGAGGGGTCGTCATTAATGGTTGCATGGCTGTAGGGTACAAAAGACTGGAATTTGTGCTGGACAGTCCCCTTTGAGGCTCAGGCTCTTGGCTCCTACTCTCTACAGCCTGGGCACAAGTGTAGTGAAACATGCTGAACTTCTGTTCAAGTATCTCATTCCTAACATGGCTCAAATTGCTTTGATCACATTTGGCATCATGGAAATCCTCAATTCCAGAAGTTCTCCATATTTCAAAGTGAAAACTGGCATGGAGTACAACTATACTTAGTTAGGTTAATCCTATAGAAGATACTGTTTTTTACATGCCATATATATACAACCCTGAATTTTCCTTCAAAGGCTTAACCTCTGCCAGAAACTTACGAGCTGGGTCATAGTTCTCTCTTTCTCTAACACAACACTCTCCTTTTCTATTTTTCCATATTGTTGGCCTAAAACCCCTTCCTCAGAAGTGCTGGGGACCAATCTCACCAGATCTATAGGTAGGGGAATTCGATTCCGTATCTTTAGGAAGTAGGCTACTGAAAGATCAATGGAGTCAGTTGCCTTGATGTCAAAGGAGTTTCTCTGCGATGGCAGAGAGGCGGGGAACCCTTTGATTACAATGCGTCCCCAGCCTGCCCTTCCATTCGCAGCGGTCCCAGCAGGCATTTCTGGTGATGGCGGCTCCCAGCCATCTCAGCTCACAGCAGCATCCGGGAACAGCTCCTCCTCGCGGATGCAGCTTTCTCAATGGCGGCTCCCAGCTGCTTCTGCTGCCTGCTCTCTGGAGTTCTACCCTCCAGGACCACTTCTGGCAACTCTCTCCACAAAAGTTCACTGTTGAGCCTCTTCTGCTCTTTCAAAATGTGCTTTACACAGAGCTGTTTTTAGGAGGAGAGCTGGCTGTTACATCCCAGGTGGCCATGAATGGAGCTGCTCCCTCTGGCTGTGCTGTGACCTTTCTGCTTTTTTCCTGCTCCCGGCCTCCCGGGAGGCCATGGACTAGGTGGAGAGGCAGCATCCTCATGGAGCTGGAGGCACAGAATTTGGTAGCGGGCAGACCTATGGCCTGAGGCAGGCTTTGCCTCTTCTTAACCACATGACCTTAGGCAAGTGACTTAATCTTCATAGTCCTCAGTTTCCTTTTCTATAAAATGGGGGGGGGGTACATCTTCCTATCTCCTGGGTTACTTTGAGGAGTCAAGGAAAAGCAAATAATAATATCATAGTAGCTAATATTTACTGGGTTCTGAAAATGGGCCAGCTACTATGATATTTGACGCCGAATAAATACTGCTTGAATAACCAAACAATGGAAGGGACTCACAAACAGCCCTAAGTTCTTCACATGCGGTTTAAGGCCATCCTAGAAAATTGGCAGAAGCAACAACTGCTTGCTCTTTCCAGAACACTGCCATGTCTTTACTCCCACCTTTCCCATTTGGATAGCTGGAGTGCTCTTCTTCCCTCCTTCACGGGGGGACCACTCAGCTTTCAGACCTACCTTAAATGTCATATATCATGTACGACATATGTCCCCAGCCTTCCCCATGTGCATTTATCTAATATTTCCCTCCCTGTATTGCATTATAATATTTGCTTGTCTTCTTTACCAGACTTAGAATTCTTGAGACAGAAATTTTGCCTTATCTATCTAAACACTTAACTGCCAGCATGTACTCAGTGTAGAAAGTTATTTGAGATATTTTGGGTTTTTTTTTTTTTTTTGGTATATGTATTATATGTTCAAAATCTTGTGTTTTATATTTACAGCACATCTCAGTTTGGATTAGCCACATTTCAAGGGCTTGGTAGACACATGTAGCGAATAGATACTGGATTGGACAGCTCCATCTCCCATATTCTCCCGGCCTTTGTGCACATCAATTATAGCACTTAAAACAGATTATATTGAAAAACAGCATGGAGGTTCCTCAAAATGTTGAAAATAGAACTTCCCTATGACCCAGCAATTGCACTACTGGGTATTTACCCTAAAGATACAAACGTAGTGATCCAAAGGGGCACGTGCACCCGAATGTTTATAGCAGCAATGTCCACAATAGCCAAACTATGGAAAGAACCTAGATGTCCATCAACAGATGAATGGATCAAGAAGATGTGGTATATATACACAATGGAGTACTATGCAGCCATCAAAAGAAATGAAATCTTGCCATTTGCGACAACATGGATGGAACTAGAGCATATCATGCTTAGCGAAATAAGTCAAGCAGAGAAAAACAACTATCATATGATCTCCCTGATATATGAGGAAGTGGTGATGCAACATGGGGGCTTAAGTGGGTAGGAGAAGAATCAATGAAACAAGATGGGATCGGGAGGAAGACAAACCATAAGTGACTCTTAATCTCACAAAACAAACTGAGGGTTGCTGGGGGGAGGGGGTGGGGAGAAGGGGGGATGGGGTTATGGACATTGGGGAGGGTATGTGCTTTGGTGAGTGCTGTGAAGTGTGTAAACCTGGCGATTCACAGACCTGTACCCCTGGGGATAAAAATATGTTTATAAAAAATAAAAAATTAAAAAAAATTTAGAAAACAAAGAAATATATGTTTTATATTATCATGTAAAATATGTGATTTTCCAGGATTTTGTGATGTTTATGGTACTTACCAGATTATCAAAGTTTGTAACTTGTGATTGCTTTTAAAGAAATAAAGGCTGTTTTGTTTTCTTTTCCTTAAAAAAAAAAAACAGATTATATTACAAATTAACTGTTCCTGTGTCTGTTTCCTATGAGCACTTCTAGGATGAGGATTTTGCTTCACTTGCCTTTACATCCCCATTCCCTGATGTAGTGCTTACCCTATTGCAATTTCTCAAGAAATAATTATCAAATGAAGATTACAGATATCATTTATTGGGTGACTAGTAAGTGCCTGGGACTTTGTACCTGATATTTCATTTCATCATTACAAAAGCTTGCATGGTCATCCCCAGTTTGCCAATAATGCAATGGTGACTCAGAGAGTTTTTTTTTTTTTTTTTGAAGATTTTATTTATTTGACAGAGAGACAGAGATCACAAGTAGGCAGAGAGGCAGACAGGGAGAGGAAGGGAAGCATGTGGGGCTCCATCCTAGGACTCTGGGATCATGACCTGAGCTGAAGGCAGAGGCTTTAACCCACTGAGCCACCCAGGCGCCCTGCAACTCAGAAAGTTTAAGAGACTTCCTAAAAGTTATGAAGTTTAAAGAAGCAAACCTGGGATTTTAAGAAGAAAACTTTTGAGCAAAATTTTCTGGCTCGAAAACTGGAACACAGCTGGGGTGCTTGGGTGGCTTAGTGGGTTAGGCATCTGACTCTTGATTTCGGCTCAGGTCATGATCTGAGGGTCATGGGATCGATCTCCCCTGTTGGGCTCCATGCTGGGCATGGAGCTTGCTGGAGACTCTCTCTCTCCCTCTCCCCCTGCCCCAAATAAATAAATAAATCTTTAAAAAACTAAATTTGGAACATGGCTCTCATCAGTGCATGCGGGTTCCATCCCAGCTTCATTTCTAATTGGATGATCTTTGGCGTAACATTCAACCCCTTGAGCCTCAGGTTCCTTTTTGTAAAACGAATGAACTGAAATAGCTAATGTCTAGGGTCTCTTTTAGTTTTGCTCGCTGCAATTATAACTTCTTACATATAATTGAGTCAATTTTTCTCCATATCTAAGTAGTTTCCCAGAGAATAAACTATCTCCCAAATTAGGCATACTTATGTCACTTGGTTACCTCCAAAGAGTGACTATATATTCACCTGATTTTATTGTAGGAACTGTGAATAAAAATTAAATTTTTATGAATAGAATTCTTTTTCTTTTCCATAGTGCATGAAAAAGTAAAGGCTGTTTTATTGTCATTCTTACTTGATTCTAATGCTTTAACACTGGTTTCCCCATTTAATTAATTTAAAGAACTCTAACAAACCTTGTGAGCCTATGCCTAATTTTAACAAGGACAGCATTTGTTTTCCCCTGAATATTCTCTCCCCAGTTCTCACAATCTTCCCTTCACTAGCTTACATCTAAAAACAAAGCTCAGGGGCACTATAAAAAAACCCTTACATTGAAATGAAATTAGGTGGAAAAGTCTCCCAGAGTCCCTTCCAGCCTTAACTTCATTTCCTACAAATTGTGTAATGGTGGCATTACATATTCAGGGGATTTTGGAAGTGGAACTCATAAGCAGTTGATGGTGGTGGAATGAGTCGCACTCTACATGGTTCTAGAGCAGGGGCTGGCAAACAGCCTGAGGGCAAAATCCAGCTTGCAGCTGGTGTTGGCAAATAGTTTTATGGCACACAGCTACGCTTAGTTGTTTATGGACTGTCTACTGTTGGGGGCTATATAGAAAAATAGTTATTATCTAGGCCTTGACAGGAAACGTTGGTTGACCTCTGTTTATAGAGTACATTGCTTTGGTTTGCTAAGTATCTGTGGGAACAGCCTCTGCCATGAGGTATATCAAGATTCTGAAGTGGCCTAATTCTTCAGGGGAGTTCACGAAGAGCCCAGCTGGAACCCAGGTTTGGCAAAAAAAAAAAGTTTGAGAAGAAGAAATAGACTCTGGATTTACACTGCTGGATGAAAAAGTTACTTCACGTTGGTTGAGATACAAACGGGAAACAACGTGCTTGCAGTTTAGGAGGAGTTTAATTCTAGAATTTTCTTTCTTTCTTTTTTTTAAAGATTTATTTATTTTTAGAGAGTGAGAGTGCATGTGTGAGCAGGGGGAGGGGCAGAGGGAGAGAATCTTTTAAGCAGATTCCCTGCTGAACAAAGAGTCTGACACACATGGGGCTCCATCCCACAACCCACAAGATCACAACCTGAGCCGCTGAAACCAAGAGTTGGACACTTAACCAGCCAAGTCACCCAAGTGCCCCAATTCTAGAATTTTCTACTTAACATTTTTTGTGACCTTACTAGGTAAGGAAAGTAATTTTTACCAGCCTCCTTGTCTTTAGTTCCAATATATGACTGACAGTATATACCTCCTAGGGCTGTATGAGTCTTAAATGAATTAATATACACAAAGGACTTAAAGCCTGGCACTCAAAGAACACTAGCCATTATTAGGTAACTATTTCTAAGGAAGAAAAGCATACCGAGAAAATAATTTTCCCCTGAAGTTACTCTAGATTTCAGTTTAGAGGATGAACTTAATCAGTTTCTACAAAGACTACATTTCTTTTCCTTGTCATGTAGAATCCTGTGGTGACATCACACCAGAAAAAAAACTTATATGAGAGAAAATTAATTACATTTGGCGAGGACTCTTATTTGTTTATTATCAAAGCATGTTCTGATGATGTTCTGATGATAGCCAGAGGGAAGTCATACACAAACCAAAGCAAACCAGCAAATTTGAACATTATTTTCTGAATATGATATATATTAGGGAACGTATGCTGTTTGACAGATACCAAGTCTTTGGGGGCTCCAAGAGAGGCATCCATCATCCCACAGAACAAAATGAAGCTATCAAATGGGGGAAAACATGGCTATCTATTCTAAGCGTCCTCAGTGCTAGTCGTTGTTTTGGCTTGAGGGAATCACAGCTGCTTAGTGCCCCGTGCACATTCCCTTAGCACTGATGCACGTGTGTGACAGCTTGGCTTTCAACTGCCAGCCCCTGAGATCTTGCAAAGATCTCTCTGGCCACCAAATCCCTCTGACTGTCCACATACAATAGGCCTGGCATGCCAGACTCTCAGCACCCCCCAGGTGCAGCCCTCAACCACTATCTAGTGGGAAATGGTGGACAGATAACCTAGCCCTTTCGCTCCTCAGATGTGAGGTTTCTGAGGAGGGTGCTTTATCCTGGCTCCCAGAACTTTCCGGTGGGATTAAGCTCCAGCTTTCCAAAGTAGTAACATGCTTCACCACAAGCCCTTTCTTGGCTTTCTTCCCCGTCCCATCTCACTTCCCTACGCGTCTCAAATGTTCCCTGGGATTACCTCCAAAATACATTTCCTGTATTTGAGTTCCTATTTCAGAGTCAGCTTCTGGAGACATGGATGTGAAGATATGTTTTTAACTGTACCTTAGTGGGTTATTTCCCTTTATTATTCATAGAAGAACTCATAAGCACATAATTAAATAGGTTAGCTATAGAATGACCAACCATTTTTACCAAAAAATCCCCCCAGCTGATTTCCATACAAGAATTAGTTGGCTTGATTTTCACATTTGTGAAGGCAAAGTATGGTGGATATAAAGTCTAGACTCACTTAGCAAAAGACTCTGAAATATCTTAAACCTTTTCCTAAGTTCAGGAAGTGAGTCATAAACTTGTTTGGTGTGCAGGGAAATATATTTGTTCCAGTATCCAAAACAATTTACTTTCTATAAAATTCATCCAAACTTTCTATGTTGGCTATTATCAGTTTGTTTCCATTTTTGGAAACAAAAGAGAACAACCACATATTTATAGCTGTAGAAAAGATATTGAGCAGGGGGTCTTAATTCTCAGTCTGTTGATAGCAATGATTCACAGTTGGGTTTTTGGGGAATCAGTGAAATCTCTGGAATTTTCTACAAAATGGGACCCATGTGCATTTTTCTAAGAAGAAAATTCCCTGAACTTGCATCAGATTCTTAATGGTGTCTATGAACCAAAATATATGGGAGAGGCCAACCACATTAAAGATACCAGAATTGATTAGCAAGGGCCTTTAAATGCATCCTCAAGGAAATCTTTGACAATATTAAAGAATAAAAGTTTTAAGACTCTGGTTCTGATCACAGGAGAATTATGACTCTCAGATTTACCTTTCTGTCATAAACAACAATCAAACTGGACAAAATATATGAAGCAACTGATTTAAGGCAGTAGGCAAAACATGGTTTTGATCTTTGAGAGGAGATACATGAGGTAAGCTATATATTTACTCTGCTTTCTACTTTGGTGAACTTTCTAGATTGCAGCATGGAGTGTAGCTCCAATAGTGAATAACAGTCTTGTTCTGCTTAGGAAACAGAGATCAGATTTCGGGACTATTCAGCTGGCTGGAATATACTGGAGAGAGGGACCTGAGCACAGCAGGAGTTTCAGAACCCTGCATAGGTGACCCCTTGAATTTTTGGTCAAATACAAGCTGTATACGCATAGTGGAAAACTCTATGGGGTCTAGCAGAGAATAGCTACTGGGAATATGGGTGATGAAAGAGACATGGTTGGTTCAATCGGCAAAAATGAAGAGATTTTGCTCAGTGCTTTGGTCATTCAGTTGAGACCCTAGAAGGACCATGCCTGGGGATAGAGTATTCTAGTCCTAGAGGAAGGGCTACTATAGACTCACCCTAGCAAATCATTCAAGCTGATCTACCAAAATTTATTTACTAGCCAAAATAAAATCCAACACTTTTTCTAGGAAGACAACCAAATCTGGACTTTAAAAAACCACAGCATTCATGATGCCAAGTGTACATGTAAAAAAAGTTACAGTATGTGTGAATAAACAGAGAAATCTGAGACATAAGCAGGAGACATATTCAGAGATCACATAGCTACTGGAATCAGTGGGTAAGGGCTATAAAATACCTATTACAAATACAAATATTAAGAAAAATGAAAAAAAAAATCAATGCTTTTTTAAACATGAAAAAACAAACTATCCAAACTGAAGCACCAAGAAAAAAAACAAGACCAAAAAGTAAAACATCTGTTGGATCCATACCAGGAGGTATAACAGTAAATATTTTGATTAAAAAAAAGAAGAGAAGGGCATCTGGGTGGCTCAGTCAGTTAGGCATCTGACTTCAGCTCAAGTCATGATCCCAGGGTCCTGGGATCGAGGCCCAAGGAAGGCTTCCCCCTCAGTGGGGAGCCTGCTTTTCCCTCTCCCCCTGTGTGTGCGCTCTCTTTCTCAAATAAATAAATAAAATCTCAAAAAAAAAATCCTAGCAGTTTTCTATATAAGAATTACCAAGCTGACTCTAAAATATGTCTGTGAATATAAAAAGATCTGGGTTGGTCAAAGGATCTTTAAAAAGAACAACAAATTTAGAGGATTCACATTCCCTGATTTTAAGAATTACTATAACTCAATAGTAATCAAGAGAGTATGGTATTGGCATAAAAACAGACAAATAAATCAATGGATCAGAACACAGTGTTCATGAACAGATGAACACATTATGGTCAAGTGACTTTTGGCAAAGGCGCTAGGTATTTTGAAGGGGGAAAGATTGGTCTTTTCAACAAATGGTTCTAGAACAACTCTGCCACAACTTGTCACAATATCCATGTGAGAAGAAGTAAAATTTAATGACCTGATCATACCACAAACTGCATCATATCACACATCACTATAGCATATAACATAAAGTTAATTCAAGATAGATCACAGACTCAAACATAAAAGTTAAAGCAGTAGAGCTTCTAGAATAAAACAGCAGAAGAATATCTTTGTGATGTGGGGATAGGCAAATATTTCTCAGGACACAGAAAGTACAAACCAAAAAAGAAAAAAACAATGGGTAAGTTGGACTTATTAAAGTTACAAACCAAGTTACAAAGTTACAAAGTTACAAACTTTGGGTTATCCAAAAACAATGTTTAGAAAATGAATAGACAAGCCAAGATGGCAGAAACATATCTTACCAGCATATACTGGATAAAAAGCCAACATCCAAGATGTATAAAGAGCTCTTATAACACCAAAATAAAAAGACAAACAATGAAATAAAAATGGGCTAAAGATTTAAACAGATAATTCATAAAAAGAAGATATTCAACTGGCCAATAAACACATGAAACCTTGATCCACATTTTTAGTTATCAGGAAAATACAAATTGCATCCATGCTGAGATATTACGACACACTCATTAATATTTGAAGCAAGCACTGGGCAATTGGAACTTGCATATAGTTTATGTGGGACTGTAAAATGATATGGCTACTTTACAAAACTGGCTGGTGGTTTTTTATAAAGCAAAATGTGCGCCTACCCAAAGACCCAGCAATCCCACACTCAGGTATCTACTCAAAAGAAATGAAAATGTGTTCACAAAATGAACACAAAATGAATCCTTGTTTGAGGATGTTCATGGCAGCTTTATTCATTCTAGCCTTTGCTGGAAACAGCCAAATGTTCATCAACAAATTGTATTTTCTTTGCACAACAGACTACTGATCATGGATGTCAAAAGAAAACATGCTCTATTGTTCCACTCATATCGTAAAGTTCCAGAATAAGTCTAAATAATCTATGACCATATTACTCACAATACAGCTTGCTTCTGGGGGCCTGTGGTTACTGATTGGAAGGGGCATGAGGGGATACTGGGCGGGGAGAAGAACTTCAGGTTATGCATTTATCAAAATTCATCAAACTAGAGTCCTAAAATTGGTGCATCTCACTATATGTAAATCATACCTCACTTGAAAAATAAGAAAAAGCTAAACACATTTCTAGTTTAATTTTATACTTCTCCAACAGATCATTATTTGTTTCTGTAACAAAGGGATTGAATGGGTAACGCCTTGACTCTGCTCTGTGCAGCTCGGTGCTGCAAGTGTAGACAGACTATGGAGAGGAGTGAGACATAGTCTTTGTCCTCAAATTGCTTATATGCTTGTAACCTGGGAAGAGGAGAGCTGAGCAGAGATAATGGAAGGAAAGGACAAATAATGCAGCAATATTTCCCTGACAGCTGTGAGCTTAGGCACTGCTGTGGCCAGAACTCTGCTTGGCCATAGAGAATATTAATTAGGTTTAGCTTTTCACCAGCTTAGCACTGAAAGGGCCATGGTGATTAACGGGACTAATTAGGGCAGCCCCAAGGGCAATATCTGCATGTAAATATAATAGGATTATTCTTTATGCCTCTCTAGCATGTCACCTTATATTACTATTGTGAAATGTTTGGGGGCATTTAACCTAATCACTTGTCTAGACCTGTCTTCAAGATAGACAGGCTTTTCAGATTTTACTGTTATTCTTACCCCAAACAGAAAAATCAGATTCAGTCCAGGTAGAGGCAAAAGAAGAAATGTTCCCACAATTTGGTCTCAGAAGAAGCCAGGGAACATGTCATATGTATCACTGTTATGAATCCGAAGCCTGTCAGGAAAGTTCACTAAGCAATGCCTTTCACTTCCCACTATTCTGAACCCTTCTACCATGTTTTTAAAATCTCTATTACACCAAGCCCCTTTATTTTTTAATGGCAATGGTCTATAATGAACTTTTAGATCTCATAAATAAACATCATCAACACTCCATGTAGAATAAGTGATGCAGTTTACCCTAAGGTTTCAATTGCTCTGTTATCTGGAAGTTGAGAACGACTTCCCATGGGTGGTATGGACCGCAATAGTGATGTACGTGTAGGGGTAAGAGGGGGTTGGGGAGGAGAAAGGTAATGAAACTGTGACAAAGTTGGTAGTCATAGGAGTATACACACTACTTTTAAAGTCTTTTCATTGTGAAATGAAATACATACATGGAAAGACACACAAAAACAAATGCACACCTTAGTGGGTTGTGATAAGGTAAACACAATTGTAACTACTAACTGAGTCAAGAATTAGAAGTTTACCAGTCATCCCTTGAAACTCCCCTTCAACACTCTTCACCTTCAAAAGTAATCACTATCCTTACTTCTCACAGTAATTAATCCTTCGTTGCAAATATTTGTGGTTTTATTATCCAACTGGGCATGCCTGGAAACTATAGCTTCGTCTTGCCCATTAAACAAGATATGTGTTTAAAGTCTCTTTTATTACACAGGTGTCCCCTCAATTTCCCTCTTTTGACACATACAATTTCACACATTCTTGATTTTGCTGGGATGGCACCCACTTGTGGTTTAGGTCAATTTGTTTGTCTGTCCATTATATTTCCTACCAACTGGCAGGTGGATTCCGAAGTTTGATGAGATTCAGCTTGAACCTTTGACAAAACCAGAGAGGACTGTGTGTTCTTTCTTTTGGAGACACATGGTTTTCTGTCTTGCTATGATGCTAACAGCTGTTGTTTCTCACTGGCTGGATATATTAATTTCAATGAAGTTATAAAACAGTGCTATTAATCTATTAATTGGAATACTTTTACAAAGAGCCCATATATACAATGGAATATTACGCCTCCATCAGAAAGGATGAATACCCAGCTTCTGTATCAACATGGATGGAACTGGAGGAGATTATGAGATTATGATGGGTGAAGAAAATCAAGCATGATAGGCGATTATGATGAGTGAAATAAGTCAAACAGAGAAATGATCATATGGTTTCACTTATTTGTGGAACATAAGGAATAACATGGAGGGCATTAGGAGAAGGAAAGGAAAAGTGAATTGGGGGAAATCAGAAGGGGAGATGAACCATGAGAGACTGTGGACTCTGAGAAACAAACTGAGGGTTTTGGAAGGGAGGGGGATGTGAGGATGGGTGAGCCTGGTGGTGGGTATTATGGAGGGCACGGATTGCATGCAGCGCTGGGTGTGGTGCATAAACAATGAATCCTGGAACACTGATAAAATAAAATTAAATTAAAAAAAAATTCCTGGGGCACCTGGGTGGCTCAGTGGGTTAAGCCTCTGTCTTCAGCTCAGGTCATGATCTCGGGATCCTGGGATCAAGCCCCACATCAGGCTCTCTGCTCAGCAGGGAGCCTGCTTCCTCCTCTCTCTTTCTACCTGCTTTTCTGCCTACTTGTGATCTCTGTCAAATAAATAAATAAAATCTTTAAAAAAATTCCTTTGCCTGCTACTCTGCCTGCTTGTGCTCTCTCTCCCTGACAAATAAATAAATAAATAAAAATTTTAAAAATAAAAACAATAAAAGTAAGTAAAAAGATAAAATTCACCCCATAGAATTTCCTAAAATACAAAAACAGAAAACAAAGAGATACTTATTATCTATGCTTTGGTTACCCAGTGGTACAGCTCGTTTTGGAAAGGTAGGATAAATACTTGATTCTTTCCCTTCACTTACACAATTTCATGGCAATGAATTGTCTCATTGTTATCCTGATCATACAAAGGTGACAGATTACATTTTTAAAAATATTATTATATGGTCATAGATTTATAGGTATTCGATGGGTTTCAATTAGTTGCAATTACTACTCTTCGAGACTCAAACTGTCCCATCTTTGGCAGTGGGAGCTTCCTCTAGTTGGCTCCTGAATCCTTTTGATTTGACCCTTGTAGTCTTTGATAGCTGTCTCTCAGGTATACAAGATAGTGATTCAAGACTTCCATACAACACCTGGTGGTCATTACAAGTGCATTTCTTAATCCCTATCATCTATTTAACTCCCCCACCCACCTCCCTTCTGGTAACCAGTAGTTTGTTCTCTATAGTTAGGAGTCTATTTCTTGGTTTGCCTCTCCTTTTTCCCTCTTTGTTCATTTGTTTTGTTTCTTAAATTCCACAGATGAGTGAAATTTTAATGGTATTTTTCTTGTTCTGACTGATTTAGTTCACTGAGCATAATACTCTCTAGCTCCATCCATGTCAATGCAAATGGCAGGATTTCACTCTTTTTAACGGCTGAGTAATATTCCATTGTATGTATATTCCACATCTTCTTTACCCATTCATCAGTTGATGGGCGCTTGGGCTGTTCTCATAATTAAGCTAGTAAAGATACTGCTGCTATAAACACTGGAGTGCAGGCATCCCTTTGAGTTAGCATTTTTGTATTCTTTGGGTAAGTGCCTAGTAGTGTAATTGCTGGGTTTTGGGTAGTTCTATTTTTAATTTTTTGAGGAAACTTCATACTATTTTCCAGAATGGCTGCACCAGCTTACATTCCTACCAAAAGCATTTTTTCACAGAGCTAGAACAAAGAATCCTAAATTTATATGGAACCACCAAAAAACCCAAGTAGCCAAAGCAACCTTGAAAAACAAAAACAAAGCTGGAGACATCAAAATTCCAGACTTCAAGCTATATTATAAAGCTTCAGTAATCAAGGTAGTATGGTATTGTCACAAATATAGACATATAGACCTATAGAACGTAATAGAAAACCCAGCAATGAGCCCACAGTTAGATGGTCAATTCATCTTTGAAAAAGCAAGAAAGAATGTCCAATGGGAAAAAGACATTCTCATCAACAAATGGTGTTGGGAAACCTGGACACCAACATATAAAGGAATGAAACTAGACCACTTTCTTACATCACACACAAAAATAAATTCAAAATGTATGAAAGACCTAAATGTGAGACCTGAAACCATAAAAATCCTAGAGAAGAACATAAGCAGTAACCTTTTAGACATTGGCCATAATACTTCTTTCTAGCTATGTCTCCTGAGGCAAAGGAAACAAAAGCAAAAATTAAACTATTTGGAATTCTTCAAATAAAAACTTCTCCACAGCAAAGGAAACAATAAACAAAGTTAAAAGGCAACCTATGAAATGGCAGAAGATATCTGCAAATGACGTATCTGATAAAGGGTTCGTATCCAAAATGTACAAAGAACTTAAAAACTCATCACCCCGAAAATGAGTAATCCAATTAGAAAATGGGCAGAGGACATGAACAGACATTTTTTCCAAAGAATACATCTAGATGGCCAACAGACACATGAGAAGATGCTCCACATCACTCATCATCAGGGACATGCAAATCAAAAGTACAAGGAAGTATCTCCTCACACCTGCCAGAATGGCTAAAATCAACACACAAAGCAAGAAGTGCTAGTGAGGATGTGGAGAAAGGGGGACCTTTAAGTTTTTTAAAAGATAAATATACTTGATCTGATCTTACTGATGTTTTCATTTCAAATTCAGAAATATAGTCTTTTTCCCCCCTAACTTATTCCGTACTGTATCTTGTCTCCTTTCTTCTACCCAGAGAATCTTGGACACAGGAAATTATAGAATAGAATGTCCCATAATTTCTTTATCCCACATTTCACACACAAAAGTCTCAAAATAACAATACTAATACTCAACCACCAACATAATTGCCAAAAACTTTTAAACAGTTTTTACCTATGTTTTCCCTTTTGCTCCCCTCCTCCTCTGTAAGAGTTGAACTGTATGCATATTATCTGAGCATATGAATGTTATACACAATACTGTCTTCCTTCTAAACTTCATTTAGTCTTCAATGTACCAGGAACCATGTACCAAATTCTCATTTGCAGTCCTTACGTCAGTATTTTTCCAGTTATTTTGATTATCTGAAGTTTAGTAGATTTCTCAGGCAGGCTCCTGGGGACAATATTCTCTGTTCTTGCTTGTTGATAACAGTTTCTGTCTTTTATAATGGAAAGTCAATTTTGCTTGATATAAAATTCTTGCCTCACATCTTTCCTTGAGAATATTAAATATATTACACTATTTTCTTCTGGCTGAAAGCACTGATATTGAATATATGATAACAAGTTAATTTTTTAATTATAATTCACAGGCTGTTTTTGCTTACACAACCAAAAGTGTTTAACATTTTTCTTTAAATTCTAGTAATGTATGGGGCACTGGGGGCCCAGTAGGTTAAGCAGTTGCTTTTGGCTCAGGTCATGATCCTGGGGTCCTGGGGTGGAGCTCCACATCGGGTTTCCTGCTGTGTGGGGAACATGTTTCTCCCTCTCTCTCTGCAGCCCCCCCCCCCCACAACTTGTGGTCGCTCACTCTCTCTCTCTCTCATGCAAAAATAAATAAATAAAATCTTTAAAAAAATGTCTTGGTGTTGGTCAACTCTCCTGGATCAATATTCTTAGATAAGTAGTGTGCTCTTATAGTATGTAGTTTCAAAAACTTTAATACAATATCACGGAAGTAAAATTTTCTTAAGTAATATTTGCATCTTTTACCCTTTTTGTTTGTTTGGTTTTTTTCTTCAGGAGTTCCTACAACCTGTTAGTGTTAAATGTTCTTTGCCTATCTTCAATATCTGACAATTTCTCTCAAATCCTTTTTATCTCTTTATTCATTTATTAAAAGATTTTATTTATTTGACAGAGAGAGATCACAAGTAGACAGAGAGGCAGGCAGAGAGAGAGGGAAGCAGGCTCCCTGCTGAGCAGAGAGCCCAATGCGGGACTCCCAGGACCCTGGGATCATGGCCTGAGCCCAAGGCAGCGGCTTAACCCACTGAGCCACCCAGGCGCCCTCTTTATTCATTTTTGCAAACAAATTTTTCTTCCTGTTCACTTTCCTTTTGCCTGCATTGTTGTATGATACATAGTGAATGAATAAGAGTCTGGATTTCCTTCTGATTTAGACTTTATATTTGAAACATTATTTTATTTTAAATTCTTCATAGAATTATAACTTTATATTTTTCTGATTCTAATCTTTTCATGTGCTTTATCTTTTTCTCAGAGCCTTTATGTTATTTTGAATTAGAAGGTTTTGACCTGTTCTGTGTGTATGTGTTTCTGGGGTCATTACATTTTCTATAATAGTCATTCCATTCCTTGTCCTCTTTTCATCTTAATTTTTCTAAAGATTTTATTTATTTGAGAGAGAGAGAGAGTGAGATAGCATGAGCATGAGTGGCAGGAGGGGCAGAGGGTGAGGGTTAGGGTGAGGGAGAAACAGACTCCCCATTGAACAGAGAGCCCAATGTGGGGCTCAATCCCAGGACCCTGGGTCATGATATGGGCCCAAGGCAGATGCTGAACCGATAGAGCCACCCAGGCACCCCTCTTAAATGTTTAATAGCATTTCTTCGTTTTGATGGCATTTGGCTTTGATAACTCCTGGTTACTTATCTTTATGTGAAATTAATGGTCTTGAACAAAAAGGTCAGAACGAGGTGGGGTTCCATACAGCTTCTCCCGCTTCACCAAACTCCCTGTGTTTTGGTCCTACAGAGTGTTCAAGAACATGGTAGTTGCTCTTCATAATTTCCTGGTTCTGTTCCTCTCCCCACTTTTATCTGAACCCTGTCTTTCTCGAATCTCTGTTGCCCCCCTCCTGTTCATTGCTGCTTTCATTCCTAGCAGTTCTTCAAGATTGCAGGACCTCATTATGGAAAAGAACCCTGGCACATCACTTCTGACAGTCCACATGGTCTTAGCTGCTTTGGGCCCTTGGGTGCTCCTCCCAGTGGAGGAGCCCTCATTTGCTATTGGAGTGGGCAAACACCTGCAGTTCCAGCTGATGTCCTCACATCCATCTGTCCTGTTTGCAGGGAACACCTTGCATTTGCAGGGAACAGCTTGGCATTCTTTGGTCTTTCAGAGAGCAATGCTTCTTTTTGCTTTCTCCTGTAAGTTGATACCAAGCTGGTCTCAGAGTTACTGGTGATCTTTTCCCCCACCTGCTTGTATTTTCAGATTCTTGAGGATAGCTTATCAGCTAGTTTGTTTGAAAATGCTATCTATGGGTTTTCTATAGAGAAAACACTTATTCTGTCATTTTTCAGGTTTCTTTGAAAAGATTTTTTTTCATTTTTTAAATGTTTTATTTTTTAATTTAAATTTAATTAGCCAACATTATTCTGTCATTTTTTAATGTGAGAAGCTGAAAAGATGCAGAAGTGATGTCATGGCCATGACTGCCAACTTCCTAGATTTTTCTACTCTTTTATAGAATCATTTAAAAAATTTTTTCTTGAAGAGAGAAAATGCTTTTTCTTTTTAATACTACCAGCAAACATTTTCCTGGTGTCAGATAAGGCAATTTTACTTCTAGACCAATACTTATGTCTCAAGTTGATTATATAGTTGAATTTCTGTCATATTATCCAACCCACCTTATGTGGGAAAGTGCAAGCTTCATAAAAGGGACTTATGGGATGGCTGGATACCAATTACAAACTCACTGAGTCTATGATTTAACAGTAAGACCCAAGCGATGTCTTCTAGTGGAGTCTTTAGGGGTTAAGCTCAGTGGGTGAGTGGTGGTCATTGTGAGGGAGTTGGGGCCGTGTAGCTTAAGAGAATACTGTATGTTTGAATACTATGAATGTTGTCACTGAAATGGATTCCATCTAGAAAATGTGGATGAAAATTTACTGAAGCCTTAGGAAGGGGACTTCAACAGTTTATTGGCATTCAGTCATGGCTCTCAGGGTTTAAAAGTTGCCTCTTAGGCAATACTCTCTCTCTGCAGGGAGAAATATCACTGAATTTACAGAAAAAGTGCTTCCTCAGGCTCCCCTAAGTGAACGAAGCCGATTGCTACTCTGTCTTTGCCCCTGGGTCTGGGTGATTACACTAATATATTGTATTCATTTCTGCTGTTTTTAAAATTTAAACAAGACATGAGTTTATTCATTTGTTGAGAAAAAACGTACAGGGAGGTATTAAGGGGTAACTCATTTCCCTTTTATTTCTTGTTTATTCTGAAGGTGTGCTAAAAGGGCCTTAGTTGCTTGCCAAATGGCTGCGCCAATTTACAAAATCCCATGCAGAATGAATTTTTGAAGACCTAAAAATATGAACATGCAGACTTTTAGGCTTTGCCCTTGCATTTATAATTTCTACCAGAAGACAAAACTAAAAACCTGACTTTGGCTTTCGGTAAGTTAGTTGATGTCTCTGGGCTTCTTTTTCTTTGTCAATTGGTAAGATGGGTTTAGATATTTTCAAAGTTCCCTCTTTTCTACTTGCAATCACTAATGATCTTCTTAAAATCTCTTAAGAAGAAACAATCTGATTACCATTAATTTCTCATGAAGGCTTCAGCTCCTATGCCATTTGGAAGTACTGAGCAAGTGTTCAAGCTTGGGGTATAGATAGAGCTTGGATAGTCATCACAGAGAGATCATTCTGGTTTAAGATGTTTGAACTACCAGATGTAGTTACACTCATGTTTTCCTTAGAGTTAAAGTTAAAGCCTGTGCTCACATTTCCCCTTCTCAAATTTCTTTGTGGTGTTCTTTGTTGAGCAGAACTTTAAAATTTTGACATAATTCAACTAATCGAAGTTTTGTGTTTATACTTCATGTTGTTGTTTTGTTTGAGAAGCTCTTCCCCTCGCTAACCTCACAAAGATAGTCTCCTACATTACCTTCTATTATTTCATAGTTGTAATATTTTACACACTTTCATTAAGCTTGAGCTCCCACTTGTATATGATGCAGAGAAATACACAGCGTTGTATTTCTCTGTATAATAAGCCAATTTTCCCTGAGGCCACACAAAGCGCAGTCCTTCCTTCCTCCATTAATCTGTGGTTCACTTTCAGATACTGAGGTTTCATATGTTTGTGGGTCTGTCTCTAGAGTTTCCATTTGGTTCTGCTGGTCTGTCTGCTTGGTTTTTTTGGCCAATGCTTTGCTGTATTTATTACTGTGAGAGGATGGATATTTTAGATCTTAGCTAGGCTAAGCCCTCTTCTTGGCTTTTCTTTTTCAAAGTTAAATAGTTTTTTGTGTATATATATTTTTAAGATTTTATCCATTTATTTGACAGACAGAAAGACAGCAAGAGAGGGAACACAAGCAGGGGGAGTGGGAGAGGGAGAAGCAGGCTTCTCTACAGAGCAGAGATCCCGATGCGGGGCTTGATCCCAGGACCCCGGCATTATGACCTGAGCAGGAGGCAGATGCTTAATGACTGAGCCACCTAGGCACCCCTACTTTTTGTGCGTTTTATTCTTTCATATAATTTTCAAAATAATTTTATCAAGTTCCTTAAAAAACCCAGCTGTAATTTAGGTAGAGACTACACTGAATTTATAGATTAATTTGGGAAGAAATGACTTCTTCACAATATAAAGTTGATCTAGCCCGGAAAATGAAATATCTTTGTATAAAGTCAGATATTTCATGTCATGTAATATAGTTCAATGATCTCTCCACCGATGTCTTATGTATTCAATTTATATATTTTATTGCCATTTTGAATGACATATTATTTTTATTATTATAAAAATAATTATTATCCTGTTTTCTAGTGAATTATCGTTGTTATAGGAAACTATTTTTGATTTTTCTAAGTTGATCTTTAATTAGTGGTCTTGCTGAGACCTCATTTTTCTCCAGCTTTATTCAAGTATTATTAAAAAGTAAAAACTGTATACATTTGGGGCGCCTGGGTGGCTCAGTGGGTTAAGCCGCTGCCTTCGGCTCGGGTCATGATCTCAGGGTCCTGGGATCGTTCCGCATCGAGCTCTCTGCTCAGCAGGGAGCTTGCTTCCCTCTCTCTCTCTCTCTGGCTACCTCTCTGTCTACTTGTGATTTCTCTCTGTCAAATAAATAAATCTTTAAAAAAAAAACTGTATACATTTAAGATGTACAGTGTGGTGTCTTGATGTACTTAAACCTTGTGCTATGATGACCACAATCAGGCTAATTTTCATATATCACGTCACATACTTAACAATTTTTGTGTGGGTGGTGAGTACACTTAAGATCCACTCTCTGAGCCCATTTCAAGTATGCATTAACTATAGTTACAACGCTGTACATTAGACATCTAGAACTTATTCATCTTATAACAGAAGGCTTGTGCCCTTTGATTAACATCTCCCCACCATCTCCATCCCATAACCCCTGACAACCACATGAGTTTTGTCATGAAATTTGTGTTCCGTGTCTGACTTATTTCACTTCGAATTAGTCCTTCATTTTCATCCATTTAATAGCAGGATTTCCTTCTTTTTAAAGGCTGAATAACACATCACAATTTTTCTATCCCTTCATCCATTGACAGATACTTAGGTTTTTTCCATATCTTGCCTTGTGAATAGTGTTGCAAGGAACAAACACAGGAGCATAGATATCTCTTCAGAATACTGATGTCACTTTCTTTGGATAAGTACCCAGGAATGAGATTATTACATCATTTGGTAGTTCCATTTTTAATTTTTGAGAAACGTCCATACTATTTTCCACAGTAGCTATGATGAGGGAGCAGGAGGCTGGCTGAAGACAAAGCAAAAGCTAGCGCCTTGCACCCCCCTCTCCACCCGCTCCCCTCTGTAATATGTGTAGTGTTCCTCAGGCACCCCTGACTGCCAGAAAAAAAAAAAAAAAACAAAAAAAAAACAAAAAACGAGAAACAAATAGTTAACTTGCAGAGATCACAATCCTGCCAGACAGGAGTCTCCCTTGGTTTACAAATGTCCTAGAGATCTACAAACAAAGAAGTTACCTTATCAATAGCACAATTTCCAGAGGCAAATAACTCAGTTCCTCAAGCCCTAAAGTCTCCCTCCCCACCATAAACAAAACCCAAGGAGGCTGAGCTAGAAGGAAATGTAAATATAGTTAAATCTCTTCTAAACCTAAATCTCACTAACAAAGACGATTGATAGCAGGATTGTGACATCCCATCAAGAATCTGCCAACTATCTTGATGTTAATGGCTGGCCTAAAGACAACATTGATCAAGCCTCAGGTAGGCCTCCAATATCCTGGCACCTTGTAGGCCCTTTTTAGCATATGAAAACTCTGTTGAAACCTCCCTTCCCCTCACCTTCCCCCAATTGCAGGGTACATAACCTGCCATCTCTCACAAGCCGAGGCAGCAGCTCTTCCTGCCCATGGGTCCTGTCCCCATGCTTTAATAAACCACCATTTTGCACCAAAGATGTCTCAAGAATTCTTTCTTGGTCATTGGCTCCGGAACTCAGCCTACTGAACCTCACCTAGGTTCCAGAACTTCATCAGCTGCACTAATTTACATTCCCATCAACAGTGAAGAAAGTTTCTCTTTCTCTACATCCTTGTGGACACTTGCCATCTCTTGTCTTTTTGATGGCATCTATTCTAATGGGTTTGAAGTGATATTTCGTTGTGGTTTGGATTGGTGTTTCTCTGATGAAGAGTGATGCTGAGCATCTTTTCATATAACTGGTTGGCCACTGGTGTATCTTCTTTGGAGAAATTTCCCCGGGCTTTTAACTTTACGAGGGTTGATTTATTTCTAATTATCTTTACTACTGAGTGTGGCTCTTCGTTGTCACAACTACAAAACTTGTAGTGTTTATCAGCATCTCCCCTTTGGCAGTCCATGATTCCAATTTTTGTCTACCTGATACCCAAGGGTCTTCTAAAATCTCTGCTTACTGCCATAGCTTTTCAGCTACCACATTTGAATTGAATATTGGCCTGAGTACAAATGAGGCTTTAAATGCCAAGTTCATTTCTCTTGAGGTTTTCTTTTCTCTTGACTCTTGGACTTGCCATTCTTCACTTCTTTTGTAGCTCTCCAGTGACTCAAAGGAGACATTTCACTACTTGTTCAGTATTTTAGTTGTCCTCAGTGGGAGGGTAGGCCCCAAACAACCTAGTTTATTATTGCTAGCAATAGAACTTGAGAAGCCACTTTTGCTGAGCCCCATATGCTGCTACTCCACCAGCTGACCTCTTTTGCTGAGAATTCAACAGTAAGTACTTACAAAGAAGCAGCACCAGACTGAGGCAATCTCCTCCAGCCCTGGGCGTTTGTAGGGCCTGGAGGCTGAAGAGTGACTATTAAGGATAGCAGTGACCTATCCCTGTTTCACTTAAAAAAAATTTTTTTTTAAATAGGAAATAATTCCAGATTTACAGAAAAGCTGCAAAGAGAGCACAGTATGTCTAGATCCACCTCTCTTTCATCCAGCTTCCCCTGATGTTACCCTCTAACCTAATCATGGTACATTTGTCAAATCCAAGAAATTAACATTGGTTCAATGCTGTTATCTAAACTACATATTTTGTTCATGTTTAACTAGTTTATCCACTCATTTTTTTTCTGTTGTATTATCCAATCCTGGGTGCCACATGACATTCTTTGTCATAGCCTCTGATCTGTGAGAGCCTTCAGACTTTGTTTTTTATGACCGACAGTTTTGAAGATTACTGGTCAGATACTTAGTACAATGTCCCCCACTTTGAGTGTGCCTTAAGTTTGTTTTTTTTTTTAAGATTTTATTTATTTACTTGACAGACAGAGATCACAAGTTGGCAGAGAGGCAGGCAGGGGGAGGGGAAGCTGACTCCCCGCTGAGCAGAGAGCCCGATGCCAGGTTCGAGCCCAGGACCCTGGGATCATGACCTGAGGTGAAGGCAGAAGCTTAACCCACTGAGCCACCCAGGCACCCTCCCTTTGTTTTTTTTTTTTTTTTCAAAAATAAAATGGGGTTATGGGTTTTGGGGAAAAAAAATACCACGGAGATAAATTTCCATGCTCATAGTGTCATGTCAGAGATACATGGTATAATTATGATGTATTATTGACGACGTGAAACTTGATCGCTCAGCTAAGGATGGATCTACTAGGTCTCTCCACTGTAGACTTACTATTTTTCCCTTTGCAACCCACACCTGTTTTCATTAGTTGTTTACCCCAGAAGGACTTCTTCCGGTATCTGGTTATCGCCCTCACAGACCTGCAGCAGCCTGGACTTCTCCAGGGGTGGGACAAGCAATCGCGGCCTCAAGGGAATGTGAAGAAATAAAAACAGCAGAACTGTAAAGCTGTCCTTCAGCCTGCCTTCCGCCCTGGGAAGCTGCCTTCTCATTACCCTACTCATTTATGACAGACTTGCCCTCAGCCCCCTAGGGCATCTTAAGGTCTTCTGAACCTTTTTCCTTTAGTTCACAGGTTCTTCTTGCTTTTGCAGGATGGGGTTTTTCAACCTATCAGAAAGCAGAAGCCACCCTTTGGTAATTTCCACAACCTTATGGAATTCCGTAGTCCCCATGGCCCAATTTCACAGCCAAAGAAACTGAGGCTAATAGAAGAGGCTAAGGAGTCTTCTCCGTGTCACAGAGCTACTTATTGCAGAGTTCAAGTTCACAGCCATAGCCCTGGATTCTAATGATTGTGATGTACTACCTATCAGTACAGACACCAACTTGAGCAGCACATATTCCAAATGGTGCCCTCTCTTTTCATAGAGAACCACTGACCTCAGGTGCAACTTGAGCACCAACTCAGCTTTGCTTCCTTGGGATGAGATACTTGATAGGAGACATTGTTCTCTTCTGTGAAGAGCCCTAGTAAGTCAACCCTCCAGACATCTGCTGCCTTATCCAAACCTGCTAGATGGCGGGGTCTGGTTTTATGGCTGGGTCTCTCACACCAGAACCCCAAGACACTTGTTTCAACTCATGCCGCATCTGTACTGCTGAGTGTCTCTCTAGAGCAGTGTGCCAAGGTCCTCTTCAGACAAGTAGTTCTCCAGCAGTAGTTCAAGATAGCCCAAGATGAAATTTACCCTGCAAATATTTATTGGATGCCTACTGGTAAAGGGCCTGGTTAGGTGCTGGCTGAGAAGGAGTGTGATTTTGAGAGAAATAAAGATGTCTAAGACACAACCTCTCAACCTCACGGAATTTAAACTAATGGGCATTGTGGTGAAAAGTATATTTCTCTATCTCTATCTCTATCTCCACATCTATCTCTGTATCTAGGTCTAATTACACACACACACACACACACACACACACACACACACCCCTGGTTGCAAGTATTTTCCATTGCTTTAGAAGTCAGAGAAATATCTTCTGCACCTGGATATAGAAAAAAAACAACTAACAAATGTAATTCTGTGGACAAACCACATGCCTTGTCATCCTTACAGAAGTTTCCTGGGTTAGAAAGCTACAGAGTTTCATTTTCTTAAAAACTTAATTCTTTTTCTACCCATACACTTGATGGCAGATCTTGTTTCACTGTCCTTATGTCTTTGATGATAACAATTTCCTCTTAGAAATATGTTTAGTTTTTCCCATTCCATATGTCATCCCGATGCAAAATCGTCTTTTTGACTCATTCTGATATGATATGGATGGGAAACCCAGTGACTTCTTTTTGGTTTCCAGAGCATAATTAGAAGAAAATTCCTTTGAACCTCTTCCATAAAAGAACATAAAGTTTGCTTAAAAAATGGACATATCATCTCTTTTTAATTGCCATTACAGTGGGTCTTCCAGATGCATGCATTTTAATTTAGATTTTTTTTTTTTTTTTACCATCTAAGGAAAAATAACTATTTTCTTCTTCACCTAGGTAGAATCAATGCTAGGGGCAATGTAGAAACAGACTGTGGCTTTTGTGACATTTTCTGGCAATTTTTGGCCATAATGACTGTTCTTCTGTACCAGATTCTCACAAAGGATGAAATGTTGCTAGAGAAATGTTTTCTCCTCCCTTTATATAGTCTTAACAATTCATTTGACTTCTGTTCCACAAATACATTGCAATTTTTAAAAAACTGGAATGCATGACTTCAGGGCTTGAAAAGTCCTTGAATCCTGGTGAACTGAAGCTCAATTTTAATAGTTTCTTTGGTTTTCATTCCAAGAAACTGGCAGGTTTAAAGATGTGTTATGTGGCACTTCCTGAGTCATTTCATATTCAAGTTTTAAAAAATGACTTCTTAGGTTAATTAGGACTTTCTCCAGAGATAGAAATCAGATCAGTGGGTGGAGAAATGGTTGTTGAATGGTGACAAAATGCTAGGTGTGGCATTTATTTTTCTAGGCATTTCATTTATGTATGTATATATTTTATATATGTCTAATATATACCTGTGTATATATATACAATTTAGTATAAAAAGTTGGGAAATTGGGGGCACCTGGGCAGCTCAGTCAGGTGAATGACTCTTGAATTTGGCTCAGGTCATTATCTCCGGGTCATGGGATTGAGCCCCGCATCAGGCTCCGTGATCAGGGAGAGAGAAGTCTGCTTGGGATTCTCTTACTCTCCCTCTCTGCTCCCCCAATGCATACACACATTCTCTCAAATAAATAAGTAAATATTTTTAAAAAAAGTTAGGAAATTTAAAAAACTTCATAAAAAAACTACGCTTATCTTATTTTTATGTCAAACTACAGGTATGAATAAGATCCCAATATCAGATATATGTAGTAAAATATGTGCTAGAATCAGAATGGTGTGGTTTAACCCCCAAGATCTACATTCACAATGTTTTCTGGCTCTAATTGAGGTAAGCTTACATGTTAGTTTTATTTCAACGTAACTGAATATAAATTACTATTTTAAAGGTATGGGACCATTTCTATACCCTTAGGTGTAGAAACCCTAATGGAATGATTATTTGCCCAGATCAATCCAACAATCTGCTAATTAAACGGAACAGGCCCCATTGAGGCCTCTATTCTATTCTATTCTATTCTACTCTACCAGATGAAGTCAGGAGACTTTGCTTCTAATCCCCAGTCTGTCACCAACAACATGAACATCTACACATGTATCTTCTTGCTAATATTAAAGCATTTGTACACATATTGTATCATTTGAGATAAATACCTAGGGAAGCAGATATTCTTATCACTTCTTTCTTTTTAAAGCATTTTGACTTTGCTTACGTAGATACTGAAACTCTTGAGTTCAAAGGTCCTTGGCCAAGGTGATTTAGTTTGGCATTTGAATCTAAGCCTCTGGGTTTTAGGATTCTCAACTGCCGAATGAAAACCAGATGCTCTCTAAGGCTCCTTCAGTTAAAAAAAGATGGCTCTACAGAAGTTATGTTTCTTGGAGGGTAAAAATATATTAACAAACTGGACTTAACAGGACATAACCAGAAAACACGCTGGTTTTTGTCTCCCAATCACTTTACAGTTTATTCAGTGGGGGAAATGCCATCTCTGATCCTGGACAAAAACTCAGGCAGTCTTGGGACTTTTCTGTCCACTGTTAGGGGAAAAAGGCCAATAGTCTTTTTAAGTTACCAGCACAGTCCCAGTTCAGAATTTAGAATGCCATAGCATTGTTATATTAAACGGTCCTAACTTACAATTAAAACCTCTTCTCCCCAGTATGGGGGCCTTCTATAGGAAGAAAGCCAGGGAAGCAAGGCATGGTTCCTTCCCTCCTTCCCCACCTCCCTAGCCATAATTTTGACAAGCCCAGGCCCTAAAGAATGGACGGGCATCCAGAGGTATTGAGAGTGCGACAAGCTGCCTGTATCCAATTCTGGACCTGAGTCCTTCAGGGGCCATGAAGAGGAACATCTGATGGTATTTCTTGTGATGTGGAGAGGGCATGTCTCTGACTGGCTTCTTCCCCTCAGCTGCTGACCCTTCAGTGGTCCACTTGACAAGGATTTCCTCTGCTGAGGTCACAGCTCCCCTCCCACTACTCTCGGGTGGGACTTAAAATGGCACCGGGTCTCCCAGCTGGTCTATAGGAAACACTTATCCATTTTCTGCCTTACTAGACCAGTCCCAACCCAACCATCTGTCCTTTGCTCCAGCCTTCAGAGCCCATTTCTGTTTTCATGTTTTATAGGTGGGGAGTCAGAGATCTGGCCAATGTGTCCCCCTTAACAAGAGTGAACAATGTCAAACTTCTTGGCTAGAAATGAAGGACAGGCATGCCACACACTCCTTGGGATGACAGGGTTCACAATCCAGCTATTCAAATAATTTTTCCTCAAACATTCTCTCTAAATCTCATCTTTATTGATACTCTGTATCTTTAATAAAGATGGTCATCTGTTTCTCAAGCAGTAATTTTGACATTTTTGTTCTCTTTCGAATGCAGTATTTATTATTTTTATATGTCAGCCAAAAGCCAAAATGGAGACACAAAGTATTCTATTGTTAATATTCCCCATGAACATATAGACAGGAAATAAAAGTTTACATCTGAGTACAGCTAGTACACACTGGTTGTAACACAACCAACCTAATCATTTTGGCCATGATGTTAATGCTCAAACCAAATGAATGAAAGGCTTGATTTTCTGTTGACCAAGTTGACTATTGTCACAGTTTTATAAGCAGGAAAAAATATTCTTAAATTTCTCCCCTGGTCAAAGGAATGAAAGGACAAAGAGGCGAAGAAGTATTTCATTTAGGTTTTTTTTCCAGCTATATTGAGATATAATTGACATATACAATTTTAAGGTGTACAGATGTATGATCTGATCCACATATATATTGTAAAATGACTACCACAATAAGGTGAGTTAACATATCTACCACTTCATATAACTACCCTTCTCTGTGTGTGTGTTGAGAACATTTATAATCTACTCTCTTAGCAACTTTCAGATATACAATAGAATGTCGTTAACTATAGTCATCATGTTGTACATTAGATCCTTGGAACTTACTCACTCTAAAACAGAATTTTGTGCCCTTTGGCCAACATCTCACTATCTATGTCCCCCTGCCCCTGGGAAACACCACTGTGCTCCCTGTTTCTATGATTCAGGATTTTTAAAGATTTCACATATATGTGGAGTAACTTTCAGTTATAAGATGACTATGTTCTGGGGATTTGATATACAGCACAGTGACTGTAGCTAAGAATACTGAATTATATCATTGAAAGTTGCTAAGAAAGATCTTAAATGTTCTCACCATTAAAAAAAAGCTGGGGTGTTTTATGTAAACATTGAATCTTGGAACACTACATCAAAAACTAATGATGTACTGTATGATAACTAACGTAACATAATTTTAAAAAAAGGTGGTAATTATGTAAGGTGATGGAGATGTTAACTAACCTTACTATGGTAGAGGTTGCACAATATATACACGTGCTAAATCAGTACTTGGTACACTTTGAACTTGCATATGCTATATGTCAATTATATCTTAATAAAGCGGGGGGGGGGGGGGAGAAGTACCTTTACTTCCTAGCCTTCTTATCTCTAACCCATTGAACACTCAGAGCAGGCAGCATTAGTTGGTCTAAGACTTTGAAGATGGATCTGTCTGCTGCTGGGGCTTCAATTCTAAGCTTGTGAATAGTTTCTGTCATGGAGGGCTTTTTAGTAGCCTTTGTGGTATGTTAGGGGCTATATAAATGCAAATTTCATTTCATTTAGAAAGGAAATGAGCCACACTAAATGGACATGGATACAACTCTGGAATTAAAAGGAACGTGGATTCCTTCTGTCAGCAGGGCCAAAACAATTCTCCATACCAAATGCATCTTTTTTGGAAGTCTTAGCAGTTAAAAGGAACACGAGAGCTTGGATGAAAACACAAACAGGGTGAATTCTCTGTTCCAATTCTTTGCTTTATTGCTCAGCGCCTATAAGGCAGAACTTACCATATTGGTTTTGTCTGGTGACTCCTGATTCTGTACGACTCAAATGAGCTTCTTTTGACCTAATTCTAATAATTAATTCTAATAATGGAAGGCAAATTGCTACACCATTGTTGGCTACGGCCTTTCTATTGCTTAGCAGAGAACAAATAACTTGGAGCAATGTTTCCTAGATAGAAGAGAGAGATCAGGCAAATCGTATGCCTGTGTTGCCTCAGAACACGTGTACAAGTGTTGTATCTCTCTTCTCTGTGGCAGAAATTCCTTACTGGCATAGTAGAAAAATCTATGATTTATGAAATTCATGAAAAATAATAACTGTGGGTTGGCTTTGTTTAACAAACACATCTTAGGGCGCCTGGGTGGCTCAGTGGGTTAAGCCGCTGCCTTCGGCTCAGGTCATGATCTCAGGGTCCTGGGATCGAGTCCCGCATCGGGCTCTCTGCTCAGCAGGGAGCCTGCTTCCCTCTCTCTCTCTCTCTGCCTGCCTCTCTGCCTACTTGTGATCTCTGTCTGTCAAATAAATAAATAAAATCTTTAAAAAAAAAAAAAAAAACAAACACATCTTAGTTTGCTAAGCATTGGAGTACACAAAAGAAATATGGCGTTCTAGCAAGAAAGCTGACAAGACCATGCTCACACTAAAAGCTCAAAAATGAGGACTACATCAAAATGGAAAAAAAAGTATTCACTTGAGTTTGAAAGGAAAAATGAGATTAATTTTCAGTTGCCAAACCAAAAAAGGAATGCAGATTTATAGTGGAAGTTTATGAGAGGATGATCAGAAGGGTTTGAGGGAAAGGGACCAGATATAGGCCCCAGTGGGAGAGAATTAGAAGTAGATTAAAGACCGCCACACATTCTTTGCCCACTTTCCATCAAGAAATAGAACTTCCATTTGTACTGACGCTGACCTATTACTTGCTTTGACCCCCCAAAAAGAGAGAGAAATAATGCTGTGTGATATTCAAGGCCATGGCTTAAGTGATCTACAGCTTTCACCCTTCTCTTCCTAGATGGCTCCCTCTTGAAATCCAGCTGCTTTGCTGGGTGAACCTCAAGCCAGCCTCACTGAGTGGCACCAATATGTCCTATCCAAAAGCCCTAGAAGAGCCCCCATTCAACAACTGGCATCAACTTCCAGAAATCTCAGTAAGCCATTGTGAATGTTTCATCTCCAGTAAATCCTCCAAATGACTTCAGCCCAGCTAATACTTATCTGGAGTAGAAAAAGTGCCTCGCTGACCTCAGTCAACCTGTAGACTCATTGAAAGACAATGAGAGGTTGTTTTTGTTTTAAGCCAATCAGTTTCAGAGTAGTTTGTTACACAGCAATACATAAACAAACCAGGGCTTGAGATTTTAAAGTCCTCATAGTAACTGAATGTATGGCCATCAGCCTATATAATGCAGAAGGAAGGTGCTAGAACAAAGACCTGTGCATAACTCCAGGACACGGAAGTGTTGCTCCCTTGGTAAAGAGGAATTAGAAACCCTCTGTCCACCATCGCATATATGCACAAGGAAGCTTGCCTCTCTTGTTTCTATTAGGAGGTAGATGAAAAAACATTCTTGCATGAAAATTAAAGCCTCCGGCCAATATGATGCCTGGGTGTGGAAGCTAAATTTACACCACTCACTTTGTGCAGGATTCCTCCAAGCTGTAAAATTAACATAAAAATTGATCAAGAATGGATGAGGCTCCTTGAGTACTTCAATAGAAACAATTTAAAACTGTTCTGTTGCCAACACTGCTACAATTTAAGGCAGCTATGACACTTTATCAGAGTGGGGGAATCCTGATGAAGATGATCACACAGTAAAAGTTTATAAGCTACATGAAGAAGAAAAAAAAACAAACTACATACACGAAGAAATGATTTACTTTGAGAAAGAGTCAAAAGACACAAACCACAGAGGGATTCACAAACAGAGCCTGAGATAACACATCCAACTGAAGAATGTTTTTAAAAAGTGTTTTTAAAAATAATTCAGAGGGAAAAGGAAGAATAAAAACTAAACTTAAAGAATAAACAAGATATATTAAAAATAGGGGCGCCTGGGTTGCTCAGTGGGTTAAGCTTCTGCCTTCAGCCCAGGTCATGATCTCCCTGGGATCGAGCCCCGCATCCGGCTCTTTGTTCAGCAAGGAGCCTGCTTACCCCCTCTCTCACTCCTGCCTCTCTGCCTACTTGTGATCCCCCTCTCTCTCTGTTAAATTAAAAAAAAAAAAAAAAAGATATTTTAAAAATAGCACATGCCCTTGAAAAAGGCCCTTCTCTTCTTAAGACAAACACTTGCTTATGTACAGGTGAACACATTTTTGATTCACATCCATTTCAGACTAAATAAAAACTTTTTAACCAGCTTCCTTATATCATGATTGTATGTTTTAGGGAAAGTGACATTTCCTATGTATGACTGGAAGCATAGCATTATAAATATAACTAGCGCTTAGGCTATAAGGAATATCTTACTTCTGCCTCATTCTGTATTTCCCAAAACTGTCAGAGAAGACTCCAGTAAGGGTAAGCAAGAAAAGTGGTAGATTGGGTCCAGCTTTCTTTCTTTCCATTTTACAAGATAAAGATGAACGTATGAGAAAGCAAGTTCCAGGGAATAAGTGAAGCATAAAGATGAGAACTTTCCAACCCTCAAAAGAAATAAGTTTATCGTTGGTACCGATCTCAGCCTTCACAGAACTCCTGGGGGAACAGAGGTCTGCTAAAAATTTCTTACATTTTGTAATAACCAGGAGGCTGGTTATACGCCAAGCTCAATTTTCTCTTGAGCTGGAGAGGACAACAATGATGTGAAGATGATACAGGGGAGGCCAGTCCCCGTCTACCTCAGTGGGGGCCCTCGTACACCACTGCCCTCGCCGATATATGATAGTGCCTGAAGCTTAAATATCTACATCCTACATTACCCTCTGACCTTAACTAGTCTTCCTCTTACCCCTGAGAGAGTAAGTTCTATGATCCTTGTTCCAAAACAGGAAGGACCCTTTCCGATTTTCATTCTGAGAACTTCCCACTCTGCTGATTCTCTATCTTCTCTTCTTTTCTGTCAACCTATTTTTTCCTCCTGTCAAGTTCTCTTTCTTCATCTACCCCTTCCACTTCTCAGATTTTCTGTACTCAACTAGAGCTTTGGCTTTCCCCACATGGAAGTTCACTCACCAGTTACTTGGCTGTTTTGTATTTCCATTTTGTATTTCAACTGAAATATTTTTCCGAGGGTCTTTCCTCACAGAGTAGTTTTTCTAGGTGACCCTTTCAAGGTACTATCTCAGTGGGATGTAAGATCGGATAATGAGAATGGGACCAGGTTCTAGAGAACTCTGTGTACATGGACATGAGCTGAACTTCCCTATGGTGTCAACCGTGGAGTCAGAGGTGAATGAGCAGGGGCATGTCCAGGTGTTCGTGGGACACAAAAAATGGGATGTTAGCAAGCAGAGTAGAGAGAGACAGGGAAATCAGTCAGGGATTATTGCAATAGACACCTAAGACTATAGCAGACTTTGGAATCTAGCAAAGTGCTTTTGCTTGCTAATACAATTGATTATCACATAGAAAATCACTTATTGTATAGGTTCTTACTCAGGTAACTGGAAGCATAACAAGATACCCAGGGCACCTGGGTGGCTCAGTGGGTTAAGCCTCTGTCTTCAGCTTGGGTCATGATCCCAGAGTTCTGGGATCAAGCCCCGCATCAGGCTCTCTGCTCCACGGGGAGCCTGCTTTCTCCTCTCTCTCTACCTGCCTGCCTCTCTGCCTACTTGTGATTTCAGTCTGTCAAATAAGTAAATAAAATCTTAAAAAAAAAAAAAAGATACCCTAAGATAGTATGGAGGGAGCAACTGCAGGAACTAGCAGGGTCATGTGACAATCTTGGTTGTAAAGAGGAGGAGATGGAGAGCCAGAGAGCTTATCCAAGAAATGATAGAATTTAATAACAGTGTTCTAATCTGACAACTGAAGTACCTTGCCATGCCTATAAATAAGTAAATAACTAAGTAAAAGCAAGCTTCCCTCCTTTTGCCTCTGAGCAGAGGAAGTATGTTTGGCTAAGTAAGGAGAATGGTGGCAGGCGGGCAAGGTGGATGCCTTACTCCCAAGGGTGTGGATCTGGTTACTGATGAAGAGCTTTTGTTGATCCAGAGATGCCCGTGGCCCCTGCTGAAGAGAAAGGAATCTGAGCAGAAGCCAGGGGCCTGTGCCATCCAGCTCTTACTCTTACTCTGGGATTCACATGGGCTGAGGTAGTTCACTCGTGAACTACCGCAGTGAACATGATTGGGCAGTGCCCAATCATGAGTATCACGCCTGTGTACATTTAGGTCCATCCCTCTTCCAAGGTCATAGGATGACTATGTGGTAAATCTGAGGGTATTTTTTTTTAAAAGATTTTTATTTATTTATTTGAGAGAGACAGAGAGAGCATGCAAGCGAGGGGGAGGAACAGAAGGATAAGGACGAGCAGACTCCATGCTGAGTGTGGAGCCCTATGCAGGGTTCAGTCTCAGGACCCCGAGATCATGACCTGAGCCAAAACCAAGAGTCATGTTCAACTGCTGAGCCACTCAGGTGCCCCAGGAAATCTGAGTTTGAACTCAGGTCTCAGGATGCCAAGTAGTTTGCTCCTTCTACACTAAACAGTTAATCAAGCCTTGGGAAAAGTCAGATATACAATGGTCTGAATATGGAAGTTCAGGACGAGGCTCAGACTAGAAGCTGTGGCCCAAAATAGGGAAGAGAGGAAAGTGCCAGGAGTATAAAATCATACCAATGGACGTTTGTTGAGTGTTTTTTGTACTCTGGGCAACCTACTAAACATTTTACACATATTCTCTCATTTAATCCTTTCAACAGCCTCACGAGGCACATTCTATTATTATGATTGCTATTTTCCAGATGAGAAAGACTCAGATAGATTAAAAAGTCTTGTTTAAGGTCTAGAGCTGGTAAGTAATGGAACTGGGCTTCAGATCTGGTAAACTCTGTGTTCATTAATACATGTTACTTTTCTTTTCTTTCTTTTTTTTTTTTTTTTAAAGATTTTATTTATTTATTTGACAGACAGAGATCACAAGTAGGCAGAGAGGCAGGCAGAGAGAGAGGGGGGAATCAGGCTCCCCGCCGAGCAGAGAGCCCGACACGGGGCTCGATCCCAGAACCCTGGGATCATGACCCGAGCCGAAGGCAGAGGCCTTAACCCACTGAACCACCCAGGCGTCCCTACATGTTACTTTTCATCCTGAGTTACCTCTGGAGTACCCTCTTCTACCAGAGCCCAACCCAGAGAAAATACCTGGGACATTAGCCCACCTGCCTTCCTACTAGGTCTCTTGAGCTCATTTTAAAGGCTAGTGAAATGTCAGCCATAACATCATATTGACGTCCAATTGGAATTTGTACCTTAAGTAATAAATTGTGGAGCTAAAAATCTTCTACCTTACAGGTTATATACCTGGAGAATGCTGGGGAACAAAATTTCCAAAGAAAGAGGTTTTAGCTATAAGATTTATTAAGCTGGATCTTTCACGGTCCAGTGGAAGCTTTATCTGTTGCTTGGCAACTGGTTTTTGAGACGGTGCAACTTGATCCAGCTGACAAGCAAAAAAAAAAAAAAAAAAAAGCCCCCAAAATAAAAAAATCCAAACAAAACAAAAAAGGCCAAAGCAACTTGTTTATCATATGAACTCATTCTTCTCTAATAGCTGAATCTAGATTCTGGATCATTTGTCTTCCAGTGACTTTGGTATCTATCTACTAAAATTACTAGTTCCCTAGGTAATATCTATGCCTGTGGTTTGAAGCAAAATGCTAGCATAACATCTGTGAAGTTCTTTTTGCAAATAAATGTCGTGAACTTTTTCAAAGCTTTGGGTAAGTGTGGTTTCTCTTCAGGGAATATCAATCTTAAATTTCTACTCTGAGCAATAGAAGAGGTTCACATGCAATGGAGGGGGCGGGGAGAAGTAGACAGGGGACATTCGGATTCGTAGTGACCTTCCATCCATGACCACCTTGAATCAGATACAAGTTCAGTTGGTTTTTCTAGGACCTGCCACATCTGAAAACAGTAAGAACAAATTTCTCTTTCCTCCTCACCATGCACCTCTCATACCTGCCCACTGAGTAGACCTAGGTGAAGTCTAGGTATGCCACCAAAGCTGGCCAGCAGTGCAAAGGTTTGATTTACAAGGAGCTCTGGGGCTAACAGATTTGAGGCATGGTTAAGTCAGATCTGAGAATCACAAACTTCTAAGAATATCTTTGACTTTCACATCTTCTTCTACCTAAGATTTAAGAGCTTTTAAGTGGTAGTGCCAAGGTTTGAAACCAGATTCATGAACTTGGGATCATAGTTTCCACTTTATAATGACAGAACCTATTCTTCCAGAACTGTCAAGGACATTAGTGTCATCATCATTAATTACTTTTTTTGTTTGAAACAAGAGAAATTTAGTTTCTCAGAGTTCTGGAGGCTAGAAGTCTGAATCAAGAGGTCAGGAGGGTCATCTTTTCTTTGAAACCTGGGGGGAAGAGGTCTTTGTCTTTCCCTAGCTTCTTGTGATTTGCCTCCAATCTAAGGACGTTACTGTCATTTATTTATTTATTTATTTGAGAGAGAGAAAGAGAGCATGCACGAGTGGGGTTGGGGCAGAGGGAGAGGGAGAGAAATCCTCAAGCAGACTCCTTGCTGAGCAGGGGGTCTGAGGTGGGGCTTGATCCCAGGACCCTGAGGTCATGACTTGAGCCAAAACAAAGGGTTGGCTGCTTAGCCGACTGAGCCACCCAGGCACCATTCTTTTTTGTTTGTTTCTGTTTTATTTTTTTGTTTTTGTTATTAATTAATTCATTTAGTTACTTGATATTACTGTCATTTTGATGAAGTTTTATGCCCTGTGATCACCTCTGCCATCATATGGGAAATTACAGTAAAATATCCAAGTGCTGGCTCCATCCAATGGTCCAACAAATGTTACTATAAAGCAAATGGCTGGACCCCACTAATTAAGGCAGTTGATGCCATCACACCAACCTTCAGCTTTATGAATGCTAAAGGAAGAAGAACATTCAGTGACTGCCTATATTCACTAACATTTTAGTGTTGTGTGTGTGTTCATTATCATGGCGTATGTGCGTGCGTATTTATGTAATTGTGGAATTAGCAAATACAGTTATGAGTTGTATTATGAACCGTGAACATAAGGATAATGGAATTATCTCAGTTCTTTTGTGTGTGTGTCATCTTATAAAACGGTAATATATATAATACATTAGATAAGTTTGGAGTTGGTTTATGTATTTATTTAGGGTGTTAAAAATCCCTTTTTAATTTTTTGGTATTAATTAATGTATTATTTATTTAATTCAAGTATAGTTAACATACAGTGTTATATTAACTTCAATTGTACAATACAGTGATTCAATGTACAATGTACAATGTACAATACAGTGATTCAATTCAATTCTACACATTATTTACTGCTCATCATAAGTGTACTCTTCATTCCCATCACCTATTTCACCCATCCCCCTCCTACCTCCCCTCTAGCAACCATCAGATTGTTCTCTATAGTTATAAGTCTGTTTATTTGGCTCCTTTATTCTTTGCTCATTTGTTTTGTTTCTAAAGGGTCAGTATCCAAAATATTTAAGGAACTTATACAACTTAATACCAAAAAACTCAAATAATCCAATCAAAAAATGAGCAGAAGATATGAATAGAAATTTCTCCAAAGAAGACATCCAGATGGCCAACAGACACATGAAAAGATGTTCAATGTCACTAATCATCGGGAAAATGCAAATCATTTCACAATGAGATATTACTCCACACATGCCAAAATGGCTAGAATAAAAACACAAGAAACAAGTGTTGGTGAGGATGTTGAGAAAAACGAACTCTCGTGTACTCTTGGTGGGAGTGCAAACTGGTGTAGCTACTGTAGAAAACAGTAGGAAGCTTCCTTAAAAAAATTAAAAATAGAATTACCATACAATCTAGTCACTCCACTACTAGGTATTTACCCAGAGAATATGAAAACAGTAATTTGAAAAGATACATGCACCCCTATGTTCATAGCAGCATTATTTACAATAGCCAAATTATAGAAGCAGCTCAAGTGTCCACTGATAGATGAAAGTGGTATAAAGAAGATGTGGTATCTATGCATATACACAAGAAATATTACTCAGCCATGAAAAGATTGAAATCTTGCCATCTGCAACAACGTGGATGGATTTAGAGAGCATAATGCTAAGTGAAATAAGTCAGAGAATAACAAATACCGTATGGTTTCATTCATACGTGGAATTTAAGAAACAAAAAAAGAAAAAGAGAGACAAAGAAAAATCCAGATTCTTAAATGTAGAGAACGAACTGATGGTTACCAGAGAGGAGGTGGGTGGGAGGTTGGATAGGTAGAAGCGGGTGAAGGAGATTAAGAGAACAATTATGGAGAATGGGGAAAAAACCCAGATAGTACTGCTATCAAGAAAGAACAAAAACAAGGAAAATAGAAAAGTACACTCCTGGTGATGAGCACTGAGTAACATATAGAATTCTTGACTCACTATATTGCATACCTGAAACTAACAGATCACTGTATGTTAATTATAATGGAGTTTAAAAAAAAATTTGAAAACAAATTGAAACAAATTTAATTATATATCAGGGCAATGTCATAGGTCTGTAGAAAGAGAACTAACTTCAGATGACTTTAAAACACAGTATACTGTTTCTATGTCTCTAATGGGATATCCACGAGGACAGAAAAAACCACAAAGAAATCTTAAATTGTACTATAACCTTATTGCTACTAGTAAAATTAATATTGGTGTTCATATTAATTAAAAAAACCAGTATCACCATTGGTATTTTTGTAATTATTATGGGTATATTTTACCTGAAGCAAATAAGTAATGATGTTACTCTTTTAGATATCAAGATTTTCAGTATTTGTGAGGACGTGAAGGAAAGGGAACTCCTGTGCCCTGCTGGTGGGAATGTCAGTTAGTACAGCCACTATGAAAAAATGGTATGAAGATTTTTGTTTTTGCTTTTGTTTTTTGTTATTTCTTTTTTTTTTTAAGCATTTAAAAAATTTTTTTAAAAATTTCTTTTCAGTGTAACAGTATTCATTGTTTTTGCACCACACCCAGTGCTCCATGCAATCCGAGCCCTCCCTAATAAGGAGGTTTTTAAAAAAATTTCGAATAGAACTACTCTATGGTCCAGCCATCCCATGTCTAGGTCCCTTGCACGATGACTGGATAAAGAAAATGTGACTATTTATTTATTTACACAACGGATATTACTCTGCCATAAAAAGAAGGAAATCCTGCCATTTGTGATAACATGGACGAACCTGGAAGACATAAAGCTAAGTGAACTAAGCAAGACACAGAAGAAATGTTACACGATCTCTCTTAGATGTGGAATCTAAAATAGTCAGCCCCTAGTGGCAGAGAGCAGAGTGGTGGTTGCAGGCACTGGGGGGAGAGGGAAATGGAGTGAAGTTGGTCAAAGGATGCAAACTTTCAGTTGTATAATTTGAATATATTCTAGAGATCTAATGTGCAGGATGGTGACAGGAGCTGACGCTGTGCTGTATATTTACATTTTCCAGGAAGATACAGCTCAAAGTAAATCTTACTGCATAAATGAATGATAATTATGTAGAGATGATGGATATGTTAATTAGTTTGATCATGATGATCTTTACACAAGTATACCTATATCAAAACATCAATTCATCTGTTGATGGACATCTAGGTTCTTTCCATAGTTTGGCTATTGTGGACATTGCTGCTATAAACATTCGGGTGCACGTGCCCCTTTGGATCACTACGTTTGTATCTTAAGGGTAAATACCCAGTAGTGCAATTCCTGGGTCATAGGGCAGTTCTATTTTCAACATTTTGAGGAACCTCCATGCTGTTTTCCAGAGTGGCTGCACCAGCTTGCATTCCCACCAACAGTGTAGGAGGGTTCCCCTTTCTCCGCATCCTCACCAGCATCTGTCATTTCCTGACTTGTTGATTTATATACACAATGGAATACTATGCAGCCATCAAAAGAAATGAAATCTTGCCATTTGTGACAACATGGATGGAACTAGAGCGTATCATGCTTAGAGAAATAAGTTAAGCAGAGAAAGACAACTATCATATGTTCTCCCTGATATGAGGAAGTGGTGACGCAACATGGGGGCTTAAGTGGGTAGGAGAAGAATCAATGAATCAAGATGGGATTGGGAGGGAGACAAACCATAAGTGACTCTTAATCTCACAAAACAAACTGAGGGTTGCTGGGGGGAGGGGGGTTGGGAGAAGGGGGGGTGGGTTTATGGACATTGGGGAGGGTATGTTCTTTGGTGAGTGCTGTGAAGTGTGTAAACCTGGCGATTCACAGACCTGTACCCCTGGGGATAAAAATACATGTCTATAAAAAAATAAAAAATTAAAAAACAAAAACAAAAACATCAAGTTGTACCCCTTAAATATGTACACTTTTTGTCAAAGACATCTCAATAAAGCTGTTAAAAATAAAGAAATCAAGATTTTCAGTGTGAAAAAATATACAAGTGTAAAATCAAAGTAAAAACCTTTAGTCTTAGATGTGAATAGGAAAATATAATATGAACTTACTGCTTCTAATCGTCATAGAAGGCTTCCCCCAAATTTGCTCACCAAAATGGTCTTAAGTTAATGATAATCAAGTAGCAGTAAACCCTTTTATAGCCCAGTCTATGATGTAAAAAATACAATTTCTTGATAAAAAGAACCAAGGCTCCATAGAGAAATGACAGATTCTACGTCTGGAGCAAGCTTGGGAGAAATGAAGCTGAAACTCTTTTTGTATGAGAAGGCAGGGGATGCTATTGGAGACTACGCTGACTGTGTCAAAAGGATAATGAGAGACAGAAAATTAGGATCTCTGTAGGTTGCATATTTTGCTGAAAATGGATAAATAAACAATCAGTCAAGCTTTCATTTTGATTTTCCTGCATGAATGGTACGTGAAGGTGAACAGTAGTTTATGAAGGGAGGTTCCTTTTCATAGAACAACTCTGGGTTGGAAATATAGAACAGAATTAGAAAATCATTATTTTTGCAACCGTTAAAGAAATAATGAATGTTGCCAATGACCATGAGTAAGTACCGAACTATTGGGTGAAAGCTTGCTAATTTTACAACGTTGGATAGGGCCAAGAGCCCATGAACCCAGTAATCATTCTCACATCACTGAAAATGGAACAGAGACTGGGTGCCTAATTACAACATACCCAAGGGTGTTCACAGCACTACCTTTGTGTTATTCTCAATGTAAACAGCTGAACCTGAATTGAATGGAGCCTCAAGGTCTGTCTGTCAGTTTATGGAAAATATTGAGAAAGAGAGAAACAAGTTAAATGATACCATGAGGAAGTAATCAAAATACCAACCATGCTATACTCTTCAAGACAAATAACTCAGTTTATCCAAAAACTTATATCAGGAGAACTAAAGAATAAATAAGTATAGATGGTCCCCAACTTACAATGGTTTGATTTATGATTTTTGACTTTATGGTATGAAAGTGATACGCACTCAATGGAAACTGTACTTAAAATTTTGAATGTAGATCTTTCCTGAGCTAGTAATATGAAATAATACCTTCTCTCACAACACCGGACAGGGTAGCGAGCTGCAGGTCCAAGTCAGCCACACAATTGCAAAGGTCAACAACTGATATACTGACAACTGTTTGATACCCAGACAACCATGCTGTTTTTCACTTTCAGTACAGTATTCAGCGAATTATATGTGATAGTCAAAACTCTATTATAAAATAGCTTTTTTGTTAGATAATTTTACCCAACTGTAGGTGAATATGAGTGTTCTGAACACATTTAAGGTGTGCTAAGCTATGATGTTCACTAGGGTAGGTGTAATAAATGGATTTTTTGACTTCTGATTTTTCAACTTACAAGGCATTTATTGGAATATAACCCCATCGTAAATTAAGGGAAATTCTGTTATAGAATTTATAGAAAAAATAGAGCCATAATAAAATGCAATGGGTGGACCTAGTGAATCCTGATGCAAAAAAATTAACCAAAAAATGAAACTTTGAGATCATTGGAGAAATCTGTAATAGACTGTGAGACGATATTAAGGAATTGTTAATTTTGTTCGGTAGGCTAATGGCATAATGGTTAGGTTACGAGTAATACCCTTATCAGAGTGACAAACTAAAATATTTACAATGAATGACATGATATCTATCATTTGGTTTAAGATGCTCCAGCCAAAAAAAAAAAAGTGTGTGTGTGTGTGAATAAATGAAACAAAGATGGCAAAATGTTGATTCTTTGTTGACTCAGAGTGATAAGCACATGAGAGTTTATTATATATATTTTTTCTTCCTCTGGATATTTGAAGGTACCAATTATCAAAAGTTTTCAAAAACTGCCCCAAACTCAGATCAATTATTTTATAGCATTTTTCAATGATGCAAACACTTTTATATGGGTAAAGGCACTGTGATCTCATAACAACATGAAAGTTCATGTTGACATATATGTGTAAAACAAAAAAAGCAGATGCGATGCTTCAGCTAATTTGAAGTTGCCATCACTTTATTTATTGCCATAAAAATCCTAGCCTAAGTTTTCCTTCGTTTTTGCAACAGAAAATGACTAGATTGACAGCCTCTGATTTTATTTTAGTCAAACAGAAGATAAGAGGTGAGATATGAACAAGGATCCTCTTAATGTTCTGCAATTCTTGGCCTCCTTCTATTTAAAAGAAATATGGGTTGCTTGTCACTTTAAACTTTTATCAAAAGTCAGATTACAGTTTATAATATGTAAATTCCAGAAAGGCGTGGGTATTAGAACTTGCATTTGAGGGCAAATTCAGCTGTTAAAAATAATTATCAGAAAGCAAAATTTTTCTCTGGTGTTGATATTATTCCATTATTTTTATATTCTGCTTTTAGGTAACTAGCTTGCTTTGTTTTTATATATTCCATTTACCATGTAAATGCTAACTGGAATTACCTTATCTTCCTCCTTTTCCTGATGAACTATTTGCTCACATCTTAAGGCCCATTGGAAATGTTACTTTTTCTCTGACCTCTCTGATTAATAATAATGATACTGTACATTTTGTGCTAATAGGGCCATGTGTGTTATAATGGCTTTATGCATAAAAACTCATCCAGTCCTCACTACAGCCTTATGATATAGGCACTGTCTTGTACCTACTTGTAAGCTAAAGCCCGGAAACATGAAGAGACATTTCTCCAAAGAAGACATCCAGATGGCCAACAGACACATGGAAAGATTCTCAGCATCACTCATCATCAAGGAAATGCAAATTGAAACTACAATGAGGTGTCACCCCATACCAGTCAGAATGGCTAAAATCAACAACACAAGAAACAACAACTGTTGGTGAGGATGTGGAGAAAAAGGAACCCTCATGTGCTGTTGGTAGGAATGCAAACGGGTGCAACCACTATTAAAAAAAAAAAAAAAAAACAAACAGTATGGTGGTTCCTCAAAAGGTTAAAAATAGAAATACCTTACCATTCAGCAATTACACTACTGGGTATTTATCCAAAGAATACAAGAACACTAATTCAAAGCGGTATGGGCACCCCTATGATTATAGCAGCATTATTTACAATAGCCAAGATACAGAAGCAGCCCAAGTATCCATGGATTGATGAAAGGGTAAAGAAGATGTGGCTATACTCATCCCCCCCCCCCCACACACACACACTGAGATATTATTCAGCCATAAAGAGAATGAAATCTTAAAAAAAAAAAGAGAATGAAATCTTGCCATTTGCAATCACATGGATGGAGCTAGAGAGTATAGTACTAAGTGAAACAAGTCAGAGAAAGACTAATACAATGATTATACTCACATGTGGAATTTAAAAAACCAAACAAGTGAAGGGAAAAAAAATAAGAGAGAGGGAGAAGGAGAGAAACCAAGAAAGAGACTCTTAACTCTAAAGAACAAAGTGATGGTTACCAGAGGGAAGGTTAGTGAGGGGTTGGGTAAAATACATGATTAACGAGTATACTTAGCGTGATGAGCACTGAGTAATGTATAGAATCACTGAATCACTATATTGTATATCTGAAACTAATATTACACTGTCTGTTAGCTATCTGGAATTAAAATAAAAACTTAAAAAGAATAAAGAATAAAGAATAAATGTAGTTAGGTCTTTAAAAAAGAACAGGCTTTGATTTAAATGCATACTTATATAAAAGTACCCTAACTGACCTACCTGCATTTCCTTCTCTTTCAAAAAGCCACCCTCAGAGTAGGGAGTGAGGTGTGGAGAGGGGAAGTAATTACTCCATTCAGTGTGAAATAAATTCTCCTTGCCTGCAAGTGATGACAGTTATCCCTGAGCAAAACACTGTCATTAACTTCCTTCGTCTGAGCCTTCTCCAAAAAGTATCTTCTAGTTTCTGAGAACAGGCTACTTCATTTTGCATTCTATATCTTTACAAGAATTCTGCAACTTATTTCAGAATTTAAAGATAGGATAATTCAGTTTTTCAGCAGACTGTATAATATGGTTAAATCACTCCAACGACCAAGGGCTTACCCCTTTATTTCTTTTCTTTTTTAAAAAAATGATTGTATTTATTTGACAGAGAGAATGAGAAGGAGAGAGCAAGCAGAAGCAGGGGGAAGGGCAGAGGGACAGGGAGAAGCAGGCTCTCCACTGAGCAGGGAGCTGGACACAGGGGTTGAGCGCAGGACCTTGGGATCATGACCTGGAGCCAAAGGCAGATGCTTAACTGACTGAGCCACTCATCCCCTACCCCTTCATTTCTTAAAACCAATTAGCAAGTATAATCAAACTATAGGAGAAATTGTGTGCCTGACACCATTTAACATCTCTTCCTGAACGGACGCCATTAATTGTCCAAATCTTTAATCCGTCTGAGTCCTATTTATTATAGGGATGGTCTCAGGGTGAACCCTGAGAACTGTTTTTCTAGAACACGAGGAAGATTTAAAATCTTCGGTTGTCAGTGTGTCGTAAACCACTCCATGATTTGGCCACTTAGGACAACACATGTCAGCTCCCTGACCCCAGGAGTTAGCTCGAGTATCAGAATGAGCACCTGAGTAGTTCCACCAACCTTTGAGGTGCTGTTTTTGAGAATGGAGCCAACTTCATGAATGACTGTTGTTATAAGATGGAGATGGAGTGGAATTTCTTTACCCTACATGTCCACAGCTTGTCCACTGGTCAGAGGCAGAATGTCAGCCTTGCGTCTGCTGACATTTGTAATTTATGCTACACAATGTTAAAACATCATTATAATTTTATTATGTATTTACAAAATATTTTCACTTATAAAATATGGACAAGTCAAAGGAAGATTTTATTTTATTTTTTTCAAAGGAAGATTTTAGGATGCCTGGGTGGCTCAGTAGATTGGGCCTCTGCCTTCAGCTCAGGTCCATGGTCTCAGGGTCCTGGGATCGAGGCCCGCATTCGGCTCTCTGCTCAGCAGGGAGCCTGCTTCCTCGCTGCCCCCGCCCCCCCACCCCCGCCGCCTCTCTGCCTACTTGCGATCTTTCTCTCTCTGTCAAATAAATAAATAAAATCTTTAAAAAAAAAAAAGGAAGATTTTAAATCAGCCATAACCCCATCCTCTAGTTGGCATTTTACTAGTAATCATTCTTTTTTTTTTTTTAACTTGGAGACAAATTTACTTTTATGAAAATAAGACATATTTCAATAAATAGTTCAAAAATTTAGAATAAATAAAACAGAATCCAACACAGTACATAACTTGCTTCAGAAGTGTTTCTATAGCAAGAACTTCTTCTCATGCTGCTAAATATTTAAACTATAGTCTTGTTTTTAACAATAACATAGAATTTTGTTGTATGATATAACAATTTATATAATCCAATTTACTATTTTTGGAAATTAGTTTTTCTACCCCTTTCTTTAAGTATGGCAGGATGAACTTTTTGTAGCCAAGTATTTGCACATATCCGTAACTGTTTCAGTGAACAAATTTCTTAGAAGTGGAATTTCTAATATCAAAGTCACTAGATATTTTTTAACCCAAAAAAGTCTAACGTTTGGCCTAATTTTGTTTCCAAGTCAGCTAAAAATATCTAAACATTAGGTCTCACTGTTTTGTTAACAGATTCCTTTTATTTATCACCCAACTTCAACACATGCCAATGAATTCTGTTGTTGGCTTAGTGAGTTACAACAGGGATGACTGAAACTTTTATTGCTCCCAGCAATTTCTCAGTCTTTTCTTTTTGTTTTATATGCATGTTACAGGGACCATGACCATGTATCCTGGTTTGCCTCAGACAGGTATAGTTTATATGTACTGTTCCAGCATAATTATTCATAACTCCCCATTTCACTCTCAAAATTGTTCCAATTTAGATGGTCATGATGTGAATGTTAGAGGATGCGTTTGGAATTTTAGAAATGAGCATGAAAAGTACTTAGACCTCATGAGGTAGAAGATGAATAAAGAGCAATAAAATCATCAGAATCCACCAAAGGAAAATCAAGAAATGCTTGAAGCAGGTGATTCATAACAGTGGGAGTTACCACCATTGGTACTAGAAGATGGATTTATCAAAGAGTTGAGAATTCTTTGACTTGGAGGGTACCTTGGGTCTCTGACTGATGGAAATTCATAGATTGTCCCTAGAGGAGGCACCGTTGTTGGTAGTCAGGTCATGGTTTTCCAAGAAGCGTCCTCTGGTAGGATGAGTTTGCTTGAGAAATTGGAAAGAGAAGGAAGTGGTTCTGGGCTCTACTGTTTACTTACAGATTTTCCTAAAGTCCACACTGTTATTTATTTCATAACCTGTGGCATTACTTCCTGAATGATGTTTATATTCTTGTGAGTTTCCAAGGGCATAATTTTGGGCACATTCCTTACCAAATGTCATGTGTTACAAATAAAGGGGTTAATGAACACTGTAGTAGAATGCATGAGACATGACATCTGGCATCCAAATATTTCATTTCAGGCTTCCTCTCATTAACTTTATTATATTTTTCAGAGCAAATTATTAACTGCCTTCTATATCCATTTATTCTTCTAAAGAACATTTTGAGCAGAGTTTGAAGGAAAACGTTGCTGAAGCCCTGGAATTTCTAGAAAGGTCCAATTACTCTCACAGTGCTTTGCGGTTACAATGTCTCTTTTATTGGGAGAAGTATCTTTTCATGAAGAAGCAGGTGGCAAGCAGAATTCTCTCCATCTTTACTGATGAGAAAGACATTTGTACACAGTTATGGTAGATAACTCAGCAGTGAAATCTCTCTAGTTAACTACCCAACCCTCTGCCATTAACTTGTTACATCTTAGGAGCAGAGGCTTGGTATTTTCTTTAATGCAATTCTTATTCTGGCTATGTCCAAATAATGAGGTAGAACAATGATCAACCTAGTGATTTTTTTTTAGAGATTTTATTAATTTATCTGGCAGAGAGAAAGAGAGAGAAATCACAAGTAGACAGAGCGGCAGGCAGAGAGAGAGAGGAAGGCAGGCTCTCCACTGAGCAGAGAGCCCGATGCAGGGCTCAATCCCAGGACCCTGAGATCATGACCCAAGCCAAAGGCAAAGGCTTAACCCACTGAGCCACCCAGGCACCCCTAACCTAGTGATTTTGGTTATCATGACACTTAAATCATATTTGTAGTACAACTCAATTGATTATATAGCCACTAATCAAAGAATAAATGAAAAAACCCCTTTGAAAGTTTGTACTGAGGGGCGCCTGGCTTGCTCAGTTGGTAGAAGATGTGACTTTTTATTTTTTATTTTTATTTATTTTTATTGTATTATGTTAGTCACCATGCAGTACATCATTAGTCTTTGATGTAATGTTCCATGATTCATTGTTTACATACAACACCCAGTGCTCCATGCAATCCATACCCTCCTTAACACCCATCACCAGGCTCACTCATCTCCCCACAACCCCTCCCTTCTAAAACCCTCAGTTTGTTTCCCAGAGTCCATAGTTTCTCGTGGTTCCTCTCCCCCTCTGATTAATCCCCCTTCATTTTTCCCTTCCATCTCCTAATGTCCTCCATGATATTCCCTATGTGCCATGAATAAATGAGACCATACGATAGTTGACTTTCCCTGCTTGACTTATTTCGCTTAGCATAATCTCCTCCAGTCCTGTTCCTGCTGATGCCAAAGTTGGGTATTCCTCCTTTCTGATGGCTGAGTAATACTCCATTGTGTATATGGACTACCTTTCTTTATCCACTCACCTGGTGAAAGGCACCTTGCCTCTTTCCATAGTTTGACTATTGTGGACATTGCCACTATGAGCATTGGGGTGCACATGCCCCTTCTTTTCACTACATCTGTATCTTTGGGGTAAATATCCAGTAGTGCAATTGCTGGGTCATAGGGAAGCTCTATTTTTAATTTTTTGAGGAACCTCCACACGGTTTTCCAAAGTGGCTGCACCAGCTTGCAATCCCACTAACAGTGTAAGAGAGTTCCCCTTTCTCTACAACCTCTCCAACACTTGTTATTTCTTGCCTTGCCAATTTTCTACCATTCTAACTGGTGTAAGGTGGCTTTGATTTGAATTTCCCTGATGGCTAATGATGATGAACATTTTTTTATGCGTCTGTTAGCCATTTGTAAGTCTTTATTGGAGAAGTGTCTGTTCATGTCTTCAGCCCATTTTTTGACTTGATTATTTGTTTTTTTGGGTGTTGAGTTTGAGAAGTTCTTTATAGACCTTGGATATCAGCCCTTTGTCTGTAGTGTAATTTGCAAATATCTTCTCCCATTCCTTGGGTTGCCTCTTGTTTTGTTGTTGCTGTGCAGAAGTTTTTGATCTTGATGAAGTATCAAAGGTTCATTTTTGCTTTTGTTTCCCTTGCCTTTGGAGACATGTCTTGAAAGAAGTTGCTGTGGCTGATGTCAGATAGCTTACTACCTATGTGCTTCTCTAGGATTTTGATGGATTCCTGTCTCATGTTGAGGTCTTTCATCTATTCTGAGTTTATCGTTGTGAATGGTATATGGGAATGATCGAGTTTCTTTCTTTCTTTTTTTTTTTTTAAAGATTTTATTTATTTATTTGACAGAGAGAAATCACAAGTAGGTAGAGGGGCAGGCAGAGAGAGAGAGGAGGAAGCAGGCTCCCTGCCGAGCAGAGAGCCCGATGCGGGACTCGATCCCAGGACCCTGAGATCATGACCTGAGCCGAAGGCAGCGGCTTAACCACTGAGCCACCCAGGCGCCCCGAGTTTCATTCTTCTGTATATAGCTGTCCAATTTTCCCAGCACCATTTATTGAATAGACTGTCTTTTTTCCACTTGGTATTTTTTCCTGCTTTATCAATGATTATTTGACCATAGAGTTGGGGGTCCATATCTGGGCTCTCTATTCAATGCAGAGAAATCAGTTGCTTTCTTATACACTAACAATGTAACCCTAGGAAGAAATTAGAGAATCAATTCCATTTATAATAGCACCAAAACCCGTAAGATGCCTTGGAGTAAACCTAACCAAAGAGGTAAAGGATCTATATTCTAGGAACTACAGAACACTCATGAAGAAATTGAAGAAGACACAAAAAGATGGAAAAACTTTCCATGCTCATGGATCAGAAGAATAAACATTGTTAAAATGTGTTGCGCAGAGCAATCTATACTTTCAATGCTATCCTGATCAAAATACCAACAGCATTTTTCAAAGTGCTGGGACAAAGAATCCTAAAATTTGTACAGAACCAGAAAAGACTAGGAATCACCAAGGAAATGTTGAAAATGAAAAAAAAAATCTGGAGGCATCACGTTGCCTGATTTCAAGCTGTATTATGAAGCTGTGGTCACCAAGACAACATGCTACTGGCACAAAAACAGACACATAGACCAATAGAAAAGACATGACTTTAAAAAAAAATTTTATTTGAAAGAGAGAGAGAAAGCACAAGTGGTGGGGGGAGGGGAGGAGCAGAAGGAGAGGGAGAAGGAGGCTCCCCACTAAGCAGGGAACTTGACATAGTGCTCAGTCCCAGGCTCATGACCTGAGCCAAAGGCAGATGCTTGACCAACTGAGCCATCCAGGCACCCCAGAACATGTGACTCTTGATCTCAGGGTTGTGGGTTCAAGCCCCACATCAGGCATAAAGCTTACTCAATAAAATAAAAATAAAATCTTTTTCTAAAAAACAAAGTTCATACTTAATAGTTTGGCAGTTTTGAATTACAGTTCCTCATACCTTGCCTTTTTTGAAAATATAAATGTTCTTTTTTTTTAATGTGAAATTTTAGTCTGGAATAAAATATAATGGGTAATCAAGATATCAACAAAAATTTGCTGGGCAAAAATCTCACCCTTCTTTAAGTGAGCAAACATCTGTGGTTCATGTCTGCTGAGACTGTAAATCTATTCTTATGTGACTGAGTCGGCAACCTAATGATGTCCTCTGGACCTCGTCTTTAATAAACTGTAGCCCTAAGTTTAGATGGTTTCTTGAAAACATTAAAATAAGTCTTAGAAAAATACAGGCAGTATTCCTGTTATCAAATGCTTTAACAATGGATTTTAACTATTTAATTAAATTTCTCATAGATCTCAATTGGGTATGCACAAAAAACAACTTCATTCTGTTTTCCATTTGTTCAGGGGACTGTTTTCCTTTGAAGGGAAATCTCAGAGCCGGTTCTATAATGTTTCCAGGTAATCTCATATAATAACAGCCCTCCAGTCATAAGAATAGTATTATTTTGATCACTGATATTTCTATTCTAAACTCTAATTTTTCTCTGGCCTACTTTAGATCTAAATGTTGTGGGTTGGGCTGGGCTAGGAGAGGTAGAGATATGGCTTGGGAGGTTTCAGGATTCAACCTCGACTAGCTCCATTTCCTCCTCTTTCCTTCTCAGTTGGCTGGCCTTAGTTTTGGAACCCTCTAGCAGAAGGAATCGAACTAGGGGGCAGAAAAGGTCTTAAGTGACGGTATCACTATGATTTCCTGTTCGGACTCACCAGTCTTGGCAAGCAGTTAGAGCTGACTTGGTGCACTTCAGAGTTTTTCAGAGATTTCCCAGTGAGAACATCTGATGCTATTGAATGCTGTATCCCCTCCGACGGGCTGCTGAGGAATATTCTCTGCAACTTCTTTATCCAAAAAAACATTGCCAGCCTCTTTCGGCTCAGATCACTTTGATCCGTATCAGGAAGACTTTTTAGGCAATTTTCCTCTTAAAATAAAACCAATTTACCTCCCATTTTCAGAGCCCACATCTTGTCCAAAGGATGGGCAGAGTGACTCTGTCCTACAGCAGGTAGAGGGGCATGGCCCTCAGTGCTGCCCTGTACTCTGATGCCATGGGTTGCTTCCATCAGCCTCTTTCCTGGCCTGAGCCACCGTGTCTTTGATCGCCCAATGATATGGTGGTGGGGTCACCATCTACATAGCTTCCGAGCCTTCTGTGCAGCCCTCTTAGTCGGTCTCACTAGGCTTGACGTGAGCTAGGAAACATCCCTCTCCCTTCCCCTAGTGTGGGAGGAGAGGGGAGGGAACACCGTAGGACTCCACTAATAATACTCTCCAAGGATAATTTCCCTCTGCTTCTTTAAGCCCAACCAAGCCTTTTATATCATCTTGGTATGTCGAGATGTTCTCACATCCCAGCCTGGAATTTCCTTTTTGCACTTTTAATTGAGGAATGAGGATAAACCAATTATAGTCTATTCTTACAATGACAATTTTTCAGCAACAAAACACAACACACACAAAACAACCCCCTCCCCACAATGGATATATAAAAAAACATAGATGACTCTTAAAAATATTATTTGGATTCATAGAAGCCAGGCAAGAAGTTTATAAATTATATGAAGCCAGGTATATAATATTCTATGTCAGGCAAAATTAAGCTTTTGTGTTAGAAATCAGAACAGTGGTTGCCCCTGACTGGGAGGGAAGATTGACTGGGAATGGGCATCACTGAGGCAATGGAAGGTTCTATGCCTGGATTTGGCTGATGGTCACCTGGATGTATACATTTGTCAAGACATATCCAATCTGGTGTGTGCTGACATTGTATACAAATTATACCTCAATGTAAGAGAACTTAGAATTTACCAGACAGATTTGGTAGAATATTGGCATAGGGAACATTGAAGCCAATTATACAAAGAACACCCTGTATTCTCCTTCAGTCTCAAAAAATTATTTTGTGCATTTAGCTCAGCATCTCGGCACATCAAGGTGGAAACCGTGTTCTCTCTTTGCTTTTTGCTCTCTGCCTACATCGTTTTGTCCTCGTGGTCTTCATCTGTATTATGAGGATAAATGATGAAAATCTACCCCCTACCAACTCCCTCCAAGTTAAGAGCGGGTTGTTCTAGCAAATGCTTGCAAGTTGTGCTCCTTAATAAGCTATGCCCTCGCTTGAGCTTATTAGCCCATAATGAGTAAGTCATGTGCAGGAAGGTCACAAAGCACTTCATCAAAATACATTATGGACTTCAACATGCACCCTATTTCCATGCTTCCTCTGATTGACTGAATGGTCTATGTTTTGAAGATGTATTTTCTTTCTTAAACTAAACTAAAATATATAAAATTGAGCCAACATCTTTTTTAAAAAACCATTTCTGCTATTTTCAATGTCACGGTTCCTTTTATGTGCCTTATCTTTTTCATTGCATTTTTTTTTTAATATTTACAAGGATATACTAAAGAGAACACTTGAAAGGCTGTAGCCCCTTGCCCTTTACAGATGATATTAGATAACATGAAAAATGCCTCAAAGCTTCCAGCAATATGGCAGGCTGAGCTGATAAGGAAAAGCAAATAGGCAGAGATGCCAGACAAAAAAGCAGCAGTCTTTTTCAACACAGCTAGACTGGAAAGAAAAGAAAGAAACTCCCCTGATACTAGAAATGAGGAGAAACCACCCCCAGAGCACAAGGCCGAAGCTCCTGCATGCAGAGGCTCATGGGAGGATCAGGTCCAGGGACCTAGAGGTGGGGTTTGGTGCCCACACAGGGACAGAAGATGTGGGCTTCAAGCTTCACATGTAAGGAAGTTACAAATGAACTCCAGAAAGAAAGTTCAGAAGCTTAAGAGGCTGCTTCAATAATGCAAAGTGAGTCATTTCTTGTCCTTGAGGAAGATACAAAGAATGCTACTATCTGCTGGGGGATGTGGTAAAGGTAAGAGTTGTCTGTGAGAATAGGAACCTTATGAAGATCCTACCCAGAGCCATCTACAGAGTCAAGGCCATCCCTTTCAAAACTGCAATGACATTTTTCATAAAAATAGATAAAGCGATCTTAACATTTATATGGAACCACAAAAGACCCAGAACAGCTGAGGTGATCTTGAGCATGAAGCACAAAGTTGGATGCGTTACACTTCCTGGTTTCCAACTTTATTATCAAGGTATTGATATCAAAACAATATGGTATGGGTATAAAAAAGACACATGAACCAACGGAGCAGAATCAAGAGCACAGAAATAAACCCATACATATCTGGTCAACTAATATTAGACAAGGGAACCAGGAATATACAATGTGAAAAAGATAGGCTCTTCGATGGTGTTGGGAAACTAAATATTCACATGCAAAAAAATAGAAGTAGACCCCTATCTTACACAACTCACAAAAATAACCCAAAATGGGATTAAAGACTTAAACATGAGGTCAGTGTCATAAAACCCCTAGAAGAAAACATAGGGAAGAAGCTCCTTGGCACTTGGAAGTGATTTTTGGAAATATGACAGCGAAAGCAGAAAAAACAAAAGCAAAAGTAAGTAAGTGGGACTATATCACACTAAAAAGCTTCTGTACAGCAAAAGTAATGATCAATAAAATGAAAACGTAATCTATGGAGTGTGAGAAAATATTTGCAAGCCATATAGTAGATAAGGAGTTAATATACAAAACATGTAAAGAACCCATAGGACTCAATAAGAAAAAAACCCAAACAATCCAGTTAAAAAATGGGCTAAATGAAATAAGTCAAGCAGAGAAAGACAATTATCATGTGGTTTCACTTATTTGTGGAACATAAGGAATAGCATGGAGGACATTAGGAGAAGGGAAGGTGAAAATGAAGGGGGGGGAAATCAGAGAGGGAGATGAACCATGAGAGACTGTGGACTCGGGGAAACAGATTGAGGGTTTCAGAGGGGAAGGGGGTGGGGGGATGGGGCAGCCGGTGATGGGTATTAAGGGGGGCACGGATTGCACGGAGCACTGGGTGTTATCCGCAGACAGTGAATCATGGAACACTACATCAAAACTAATGATGTACTGTATGGTGACTAACATAACATAATTTTAAAAAATGGGCCCATGATCTGAATTCTGTCATTTTTTTTCAAAGAAGATATCCAAAAAGCCAACAGGTACATGAACATATGGCAAACACCACTAATCATCAGGGAAACGCAAACCAAACCACAATGAAGTATCACCTCACACCTGTTAGAATGAACTATCCTCAAGAAGACAAGAGATAACGAGCACTGGTGAGGATGCGGAGAAAAGGGAACCCTTGTGCATTGTTGGTGAGAATGCAAATTGGTTCAGCCACTGCAGAAAACAGTACGGAGGCTCCCTGAAAAATTAAAACTAGAACTACCTTTTAATGCAGCAATTCTACTTCTGGGTATATATCCAAAGGAAATGCAAACAGGTTATTGACAAGATATCTGTGCTCCCCTGTTTATTGCGGCATTACTCACTGTAGTCAAGATAGGGAAACAACCTAAGTGTTTATTAATGGATGAATTGTTAAAGAAGAATGGTGTGTGTGTACACACACACCCACACACCCCCCCACACACACACAATGGAACATTATTCAGCCATGAATAAGAAGGAAATCCTGCCATTTGCAAAAACATGGATGGACTTTGAGAGAATTATGCTAAGTGAGGTAAGTCAGACAGAGGAAGAAAATTATCGCATGGTATTGCTTATGTATGGAATCTAAAAATGCCAGACTCATAAAAAAAGAAAGCAGGCTGGTGGAGGAATTGGGGGGATGTTTTTCAACAGTACACAATTATAACCAGTAGATAAAAAAAAGTCCTGGAGGTTGAATGCACCATACAGTGATTGTGGACAATAACATGTATTATAAATTTCAATGTAGCTAAAAGACTAGATTTTAACTGTTCCTACCACGAAAAAAGAACTGATAATTATGTGAATGGGCGGGCCTGAATCTTAGCTAACACTGTGGTGGTAATTGGTAGATGTATCAAATGAACATGTTGTATACCTTAAATTTACACAACATGCCAATTATATCTCAGTGAAAAAAATCACAAAGAATGGGTTCTGAATGGATATTATCTTCATGGTACAGAAACCTCAAGCTGAGCAGTTAAAATAGCAAGATTTAAATGAAATTAGTAAAACCATTATTTAAGTGGGGGGAAAAGTTTGTCCAAAATCCACAGCACTACAGGATTCCCCCTCCCCATAACTCCATGGCTTCCCCAAAACAGATGAACTCACAAGAGAAAGTACACACAATTATGGTTCTAGCAACACAATGATCTTGATAAAGGGAAAACTCTCCTGCTATGAAATGTTGGACAGACTATCACAAACTTTAAGTGCACAGTATACCTCCCCCCTCCCAACTCCACATACACATAGAGGGAAATCTGCAGAGGGAAAAATAGGTGACTATTAACAAGAAATCAAATTGTGATCTGAAGTTACCAATTCCTTAGGATGAGTGGAATGAATGTTGCTAATCTTAGTATCATCAAAGATTTTTTTTTTTAAAGATTTTATTTATTTATTTGACAGACAGAGATCACAAGTAGGCAGAAGGGCAGGAAGGGGTTTGAGCAGGGAGCCCGACGCAGGGATCGATCCCAGGACCATGAGATCATGACCTGAGCCGAAACGAAGGCAGAGGCTTAACTCACTGAGCCACCCAGGCAACCAAGGATTGGGTTTTAATACATGGAAACAGGCAATGAACTTTGGTTTCAAATTAGAAGGAATCTCGAACCATGTCTTCGGAATAAACCCACGAATTTAAAATTATATCCTTCACTTACTGGAGTGCCGTTGGCTTGAATCACCTTCCTAAATTCCTACTCTCTACCCAAACTCCAGTAGCTAGATGCCTGAGAACAACATTCCTGAGAATTCCCTATAAAAAGTATTCTGGCTTAGATCTGGCCAATGATACCGAATTATGAAAGAGTTGAGGATGGAGGAGAAGGCGATGTTGCTGTTCTTCTGCTGGTGGTCGTGAACAGGTGTGTGAGATGCAGACGAAGATTCCCGGGACGTTGAAAACAAGTACAAAGAAGTTCTATGTGCCCTTTGTCCACCTTCTCAGAACGGTAACCTCTTCTCTGCCGTACAGTGTAATATGAAAACCATGAGACTGGCATGAATATAATCTACAGACATTATTCAGATTTTGCCAGTTTCAGTGTGCACTCATTTGCATGCACACATGGGTACGTGTGTGCACATGTAGTTCTATGCTCACTTAGAGGCATCCCCATCCCCATCCGTGCCTCTCACCCCCGGCAACCATGGATCTATTTCCTGTCTATATCGTCTTTAATGCATAACCTTCAGGCTTGTGTAAGAAAAAAAAGTTTTACTCTCTTACAGAGACAAAGCAGATTAACAGGCAGTTTTTCAATGTCGATAGGACTTTCAGACTTGGTTCTAAATAAATTCACTGACACTTTTGATACAGTAAAGTGTTTCTAAGAGTGTCCTTTATATGGGTACAAACAATCCTACTTCAAGGGAAGGTACAGGTTCATTTCAAAACTGTGCTTTAAATATTTATGAAACCGATAATGCCCTGCTTTACCAGGCTGGGATGCAAAACAAGAGTATTTCCTTTCCTTTTTTTTTTTTTTTTTAAAATCAAAGATTTATTTATTTATTTATTTATTTGAGAGAGAGAGAGAAAGAGAAGAGAGAGCATGCATGCGTGTGTGTTGGGGAGGAGGGACAGAGGGAGAGAATGTCTTAAGCAGACTCATGCTGAGCGTAGACCCCAGACTTGGGGCTTGATTTCATGACCCTGAGATCACAACCTGAGCCCAGACCAAGAGTCAGATGCTTAACCAACTGCGCCACCCAGATGAACCAAAACAAGAGTATTTCTGATGATTTTTAAATTTGTACTAATTGGCTCCTAGCCCTGATACCTCCTCTTTGCAAGAATGTATGTCTTCTATTCATATAAGCCCAACTTCATGATAATTCTAAGAGCTTTAGTATTGGTTTTTTGGTCCAAGGTCCGCAGTTCTATTACCTTGAACAAAGAACAATTGAGACCTTTTGTTATTATTGTTGCTTTGGCCCAAGCAGCCAGGCTCTTCCTTTGGGCTGTTTTTGTTTCATGGTGTTGCTGAGAGTCAAGCAGTTGGATGTAGACCCCCTCTGCTTTGAAGAGAAGACCAAGCACACACTGCCGCTGCTATACCAGAAGCTTCTTTGCGCGCAGTTGGGAAGGAGGAAGTCTCCACATACCCAAAGAATGACCTGCAGCTGAAGGCGTTCCGGCATCTGCCATACCCTGGGAATGGGAATCAGTCTTCCTTTTAACTTTCAAGAATGACAGCTTATCTGTGTTCCAGAAGTGCCCTTCCTGGCTTTCGTGCTGCTTCCTGGGGGAGCTCAATTCTACACTTGTGCCACCCCACCAGCAAAGTGAAGTGGGAGGAAGAGAAGGGACATGTCACCAAAGTGGTATTTACTGTAGCTTCGCTCCACAAGGCCAGGGAATCTCCCCATAATCCCAGATCCTGCCACCTCCAGTCTTTTTGACCATCAACATCCTTGTCCCTAACCTTAACCTACCCCAACAAGTTTTGCCCACCCCTGCTGAGATAACTGGGCATTTTAATCCAGTATGTGTAGTAGACACTCACAGCCTTAAAAAATATTTTCTAAGAACTGGATTTTTCTCATCTTATCCAGAATCACTTTGTTATATTGAAAAGTAAGTTTTACTTTGTTTTTTTAAAAGATTTTTTTTATTTGTTTTTTTTTTTTTTTAGATTTTTATTTATTTATTTATTTGACAGAGAGAGATCACAAGTAGGCAGAGAGGCAGGCAGAGAGAGAGAGTGAGGAGGAAGCAGGCTCCCTGCTGAGCAGAGAGCCCGATGCGGGACTCGATCCCAGGACCCTGAGATCATGACCTGAGCCGAAGGCAGTGGCTTAACCCACTGAGCCACCCAGGCGCCCAAGATTTTTTTTTATTTGAAAGAGAGAGAGAGAGAATGTGAAGAGAGGGAGAGGGCAAAGGGAGAGGGAAAATCTCAAGCCGACTCCCTACTGAACGTGGGGCCTGATGCAGGGCTCCATCCCAGGACCCCAAGATCACAGCCTCAGCCAAAGTCAAGACTTGGCTGCTTAACTGTCTGAGTCAGCCAGGTGCCCCAGTAAACAAGCTTTAGAACAACCATCTCTAAAACTGATTCTAGGACTTTGGTCATGTAGTTCTACTACTGCTAGGCATAATTTCAACAGCTAGCTATAATAAATGAAAATTTATTCCAATAGATGCATTCCAGGAAAAATCCATCTGAGCGGAGGCTGAGTTCTGATGCACCAGTCACAGAGCCTAGTGAAGCATGCTATGCACCTCCTCTCTCTCTCTCTCTCCAACTGCCTGTAGAGTTCCTGGCACCAGTTGAGAGCGAGACAGAAGTGGAGATCACATTCTAAAATGACGGGACTGGCAATGTGACACACAGTAAGAACGAAGGGAAAAGAGGGGGAGTCACAGCCTTGGGTGACCAAAGGTGAGCATATCTTTGGTAGGAAAACCAGGGAAGACTCAGAAAGCAGCCATGAAACATTCTGAGAAAGAGTCTATACTTCATTCGGTCAGGGGTCTCCAGATGTTTAGTTCATACCAACTAGAACAGTGCTTGACACACCTAAGATAGATTTGTGAACTGAGGATTTTGGGCAGAGGGGACAGCCAGTACAAAGGCCCTGAGACAGAAAGGTGAGTGTAGCCAGGAAAGAGTGCATGAAGAGGGTCAAAGGAGAGGACTCAGGAGGGGCACATGGTAGGGAGGGTCAGCTTTTGCCCATTGGCTCCTAGTCTATTTGTAACGTGCTGACATGACTTGCTATGGGAGAGAGACGGGAACCTGTGACTCAGGAGGGCTCCCCCGATGCCTGGGATCAGCCTGGCCATACACGGGATTCTTCACGATGTCAGCAGTCCAGGGTCACTCTGCCCTCCCTAGAACTGATGGAATCCATTGGAGGATGCCTGGGTCATGAGAAGCCCAGGAGCAGGACTGAGGCGGGATGTGGGCGTGACACCCCCAGGAGTGGATGCAGTGAAAAGCTCTGAAAATCAGGAACAGGGAGGGACTGAGAAAAGCATTGCCAGATGATCGCTTGCAAGGAGAGCTAAAATGACTGATTGCAGTCATGGGCATGGGGTTGGCGTGACCTTCCTCATTTCAGTCAAAGAATCAAAATTGGCTTTCAGATAGATGCACATGCTGTCTGTTTCTGAACTTGCCTTGATCTCCTTCGGAAAAAAAAACATCTGGGCTCATTGTTCCAAATGAGTATATTTCGGGAGAAAATTAATATAATCTCAAAAAGTTTGTTACATAACTTTCAAAGTTCCCTTTCAGAAACGAATACATATGCTCGCCGAAAGCAGCTCTGCTGTGAACTAAGAAGACAAGCTGATCAAAACAGGACTTGAAAAATACAGCTTGGTAAAAGTGTTTGGATTTTCATTATTTTTCCAAATAGCTATATTTATACTGCTGCTAGTATCTTATTTTGCTCCCCCCCCCCCAAGTCCAGGATTTGCCTAGGCAGATTCTCTTCTTTTTGAATTCGTGGATATGTAGGAAATGCTACCTTTACCAATGGTCAAGACCCAGCTGGGAAGCCACGGAATTGTGGTGACAGTTAAGCAGAAAACATGGTCCCTTTCACAAAGGTGGCCGAATAAACAAAGATGATTTGGTTGTGTTATTCTCATTTACTTTGTATTTTCCTTAGCTCTGATAGGTTCATGTAATCACCTTCCTGTTCACCCCAGAATTAAAATAAATCCTATTTAATGGATAATCATGGTAGCTCCGTACCCTAGCGCACAGCTTCAGTTTAGAGATCTGCGAGCACAGGATGGCGGGAGTTGGTTTTTAGCACCACTGTTGGCTTACTGGGAGGAGTGGTGTGGGGGTAGGGATGCGAGATGGGGTAGGGGGCGGAGATGGCTGGATTTCTTCTTCCTGGATGCGGGCTCTTTGCATGAGTGGCCATGGGCTCATTCTGAGCAGAGGCCTTGAGGGGCCTGGAGTGTTCATGCCTGCCCCCGTGGTCTCCGCATCACGGTGGCCTATGCCAGGCAGAATAATGGCAGCCCAAAGACGTTGACTCTAATGCCTGGAACCTGTGAAAATGTGACTTTACACGATCGAGGAGACTTGGTAGATACGATTATATTAGGGATCTTGAGATGTAGAGGTTATTCCGCATGATCTGGGTTGGCCCAGTTTAATCCCTCGAAGCCTTAAAAGGTCTTTCCTGGTCAGTCAGTGGGAAATGGGGCTCTGGCAGAATTTTCAGAGAGACGCTGACTTTGAAGGAGGAAAGGGGGCATGGACCAAAGGATCGGGGTGGCCTCTTGAATCCAGAAAAGGCAAGGAAATGGATTCTCTCCTGGAGCCTCCAGAAAGGAATGCAGCCCAGCTGCCACCTTGATTTTGGCCTGCTGAGACCTGTGTCAGACTTGTGACTTCCAGAACAGTAAGATGATAAATTTGCACTGTTTAAGCCATTGCTTCTTGATGGTCTATCGCAGCAGCAAGACAATTACGCATGGCCATAGGTAACGGATAGGAAAAGCTAACGGATTTTCTCTCTCCTCTGGTTTAAATAATCTGTTCTGTAGGATTCAGTTCATAATATGGGAGGTTCAGTCAATTCAATTTCAGCTCCCCGTGAAGGCCGTCTTCCTGCTTCCCTTCTTCCCCAGTTGTGGTTAGATGGGGAAGCATGCAGCTCTTCTAACTCAGGGAGTCATGGTGGGAAGGGGGGGGTTTCCTTGGTCGGGGTGGTCTACTTCCTGGATGGGGGCTGTGGTATCGTCTGTGATGCGCTTCCTGTTCTTCCAGCCCGGGCTGCCCTTTGACACCCACTGCTCAAGTGCATGGCTTGCAGATTTTGTGGTCTATCTTCTTCTTACGTCAGCCATTGCTCCTCCCTCCTGAGCACCACCTTGACTCTCTCTGGCTTTCCGCACCCTTCAAGGTTTGGCTCACTCCTCTGTTCATGCATTCCCTGTGTGGCCTTCCCTGTAGCACTCAGATGCTAGGCTACCTCCCCCTCCACAGGTACCTTCCATGGCAAGATCCCCTGTAGACTCTCAGCTTCATTCTGGTCCTTCCCTGGGACGCGTGGCAACTTCCAGATTTAGTCCACATATGGGAAGTTGGGAGTAACACAGGAGGGTCCCATCAGGACTGTTCTGTAAAGGATCCTTCCTCCTGGCATGCCTGCCATCTCAGGAGTTCCCAGTTAGTAGTGCACCCCCTAAACCACTCATGTTCAACTTCACAGACCACGTAACACACTTCCCCACTGCAGGGAGGCCAAGGCACACGTTCTCAGGCTTTCCTTCCTCTTCTCCTTTTTCTTCCACACCTCCTCCCAGGGGAAAGGAGTGAACTCCTTCTTTCTATCCAAGAGGGATTCCCAATGCATCCCAGTCTCTGCCTAAAGAACGTAGTATTTGCCTGCCCTAGTCCCTGAGTTTGTAACTGCAAATGAGATGCAGGGAGAAAAGCAGTGTTGCTAATATGGCAAGATCAAAAAATACATTTCCTGTTACATGCCAGGCATGAGGCTAGGTACTTCAATGTGAAGTACAGTATTCACCAAGAGACTTCTGTTCAGAGAAGAATGTGTGCGTGCGTGTGTGTGTGTGTGTGTGCATCTGCATATGGTTGTGAGAGAAAATGTAGACAGTTCTGTCTGGTGTAGCAAAAAGAAAACGATTTATACAATGTTTTTGAGTCGATTAAAGAATGGAGGAGACATTTTTTAGGATGGCATAAAAAACTAGGTGACAGATCAACTGAATTTGCAAAAAATTGTTTTACTAATAGATAACTGTGGTCAAGCTTCTGAACTATTACAGTAGTGCATTTGGTTCTGAAGCGTAAGACACATCATTTGTACTAAAGCCAGGAATGAGATATGAATGGAGATGTCTTTGCTAAGTTGTGATTCTTACTAAAGTAGTCCTTTTTGCATCCAATAACACCAGATTTCAGGCTTGAATTTGATATACTGATTCACAACTTCGGACTTGATCAAATATCGCCCTCGCCCCGCAAGGACGACAAGACGCCCTGGTTCGGATGCATCTTCTCTCTCTTCTCATTTCCGCAAGTCTACACACTTATATACGCTTACATGACCAATCAGCGAGTAGGGTACAGGAGGGAGCGAATCAGGTGGTACACCTAAACGAACAACTTCGCTAGCAACCAATGCTGTTTACTTCCTCTTTGGGCCTTCCGCTTAGTCTCACGAGGCAATCCTAACCTGGCAACTAGCCAGGTGCCATCTTTTAATGGCGGAGGCCGCCCTGGCCAGGGGCCTGCCTCCGACAATCAAAATGGAGAGTAAATGCTTTGACTCGTTGGACAAACTCCCAAGTCCGATTCTCAACTCTATCCTGGTAATTGTTTTTACAAATTATCCATTAAAAATCTGATGAGGGGGCTCAGTTGGTTAAACATCTGAATTCGGCTCAGGTCATGATCTGGGGGTCCTGGGATCGAGTCCCACGTCCAGCTCCTTACTTAGCGGGGAGTCTGCTTCTCCCTCTCCCTCTGCCCCCCAACTCATGCTCTCTCTCAAATAAATACACAAAATCTTAAAAAAAAATCTGATGTGGCCCGGTGGTGGGTATTAAGGAGGGCACGTATTGCATGGAGCACTGGGTGTTATGCGTAAACAATGAATCATGGAACACTGCATCAAAAACTAATGATGTACTGTATGGTGACTAACATAAAAAAAAATAATAAATTGGTTGTGGAAGAGAGGACCATAAAAGCCCACAAAGAGTAAGAGCCAAGGTGGCCCGTCTAAGAACACTTTGCAAATGGCAGCATATGCTGTTCTGGGCTGGGTTCTTTGGAAAAGACCCCGAGGCAAAGATTCTTGTACACATGGTAAATTAAGGACATGCTCCTAAGGAAAACTGGTCAGGGAGCAGGAGAAGCAGGGCAGGGAAGAAAGGATGCCGACAAAAGCTTGCACTCTTAGGCAAATTTCCCCAAAAGTTAGCTTCAGTCTGACGCTGCAGAGGAGATCCGGGGTGTAAGTTATGCTCCAGATTTTGTCTCATCTTGGAGGAAAAAAGCTAAGTGTTCATCCTCTGGCATCTATCGGTCATTTGTTCAGGGCTCCTGGGAAAAGAGGGAGCAGGGTGTGTGGAGAGCATTAACCTTGGGGGCTCCACAGCATAGAATACATCTCCAGTTGCCTGGGGGGTGACCTCCAAAGAGATTCACAGGTGCAGGTATTAGGAACAAAGGTCACAGTAACTGGAGGAGGTGGCATGGTCACCATAAAAGGGGTCACCAGGGATGTAGTTGGAGCACTGCGGGTGTTCGCTGCATGCGTCAGCTAAACTAACGTGAGGTCATACGGTGAAAATAGACCAAGCCCCCCAACATATTCTTCCTGTCCTGAGAATCTTGTGACGATCAGTAGTAACAGCTGATATCCAACTGTGAGGCTGCTTGAACTGCAAGTTACTGTCCCATCTTCCCCCATTCCAAGATAAGAGATTTGCTAGGGCCAGAGCCAAGCTTCCATTAGCAAGCTCAAATACTTTTCAACTCAGGAATCTCAGTTTCCCAAAGATGGCACCATCTGTCCTCTTGCCAGAAGACCAAGGACATTCCTTTCACTGACCTGCCAATGGCATGGTGATACCAGCTTACGCTCCTCTGCCTGGCTTCTGAGACCCTCTATAATCTGACCCACTTTTTCTCATCCAATGCCCCACGTCGTACTTTCCAGCCTTCCTACCTATCTCATGCCAGGTTGACTCTCAACTGTCTGCATCAACACCACATCCTCACATCTGCTTTGTTCCTTCTTTGTGGGGCTAGGGCTACTGGCTGGATTCCTCTTTTCTTTTCTTGGTGCGTTTTCGACTCACTGCTCCGGGTTTAGCCCAAGTCACTTCTCCCTGACCATCCCTTTCCGGACCACTCCAAGCCCCACTGCTGTCCCCCTTCTTTCAATGTTCATGAGTCCTGAAGTTGTCGCTGGCACATTCTACATGCCTTTCTACTGGGCTTTCTCTGTTCACTATGAAAGTGTTCTGTGAATTATGCTTAACTGATTTTTGAAGACCCTTGAGTGATACTAACATACAGCCAGAGTTGAGAATTTGCTTGGAGATACAATGAATAGAATCACGACGGTAAGTACCCAATTCCAGAAAACACATTCATATATTGTGGCGATGCGAAATACCCACCACCAGAAAGGGCTTCCCATGAGCATATCCTATCACTTACGGTCCCAAGTGTCCCCATTTGGGATGACTAAATTGTACTCAGGGTTCACATGGTACCCAGGTCTGCTAAACCCACGCAGAGAACAGCAGTCAGTTGGAGCCATTCTGCTAACATCCTACGTAAGTCCCACACCATCCTTAGCTAAACATATGACAGAAAATAAGGAGGGAATGCCCAGCTATCTCTGAGCTTCAGATCCATGCGTTTGGCTTTTGAAGTCTCATTTTTGCTAACAACTCAGAGTGACACGGTAGATATGCTTCCCATCCTGTTCCCTAGAAGAAAACTCCTTAGGAATTTCAAGCAGAAAGGAATTTCCTACAGGGAATCGGTTGCTTAGAACTACTGGAAGGGTGAGAGGGATCTGAATCGGGAGGCTCTCTCTAGGCTGACTTTAAGGTCATACACCAACATGTTTGCGATGCAGCCAGGAAACTACCACAGCAACTATGAAATTCAGCAGCATCGTACCTGCTGAGCCTGATTTTTATGCCCAGAGAACACGCAAAAGAATGGCCTGTATCTCGTTCCCCCTTTCCAGATCTCCCATGAGTATACACAGTTGGCAGAACCCGTATCACATCTAGAAGACTAGTGTCAAAGGAGTCTGGTAAATGTAAGTTTTAGATTTCCAGGCTTTTAGATACTGTGGGTGGCTACGGATGCCGAATGCCAGAAGACAGTATCTTGCATACGCTGCTGAGCAAACCCATGGGTCAACAACTCTATACCTCTTGCTGAAAAATAACAGCATTTTATATCAATAGTATCGCCTCCTATCTGCGTTACAAAGATGAAAAGGCCCCAGATCTTGAGATGGTAAGTTTCTTCCAAGGAATTCTTACATCTTAGACTCCATCTGTGGCCACAGCTCCTTGGAAGGTTTACCTTGTTATGTCAATCATTCCCGAAGCCTTTCTTAAATTAGGTGAACTCATGTCAGTTGCGTGTGCCTGGGCTCATCGCTTGATCTCCCTGGGTAAGATCGGGGCATGAAAAATTGGCATTCTGGACGGCAGCAGCTACGGGCTGCTTTTCCAAAGACAACTCAAAGTTTAGGAGAAATTGTAAACACAGAAATGGTTCACGGTGAGGAGCTTTGCAAGTTTTCCTTTTGTCGTACATATGGAACACTTAGTTAAATGTTTTTATTTTTTATTGTTTAGACAGAAACAGAACAACTAGATGACAGCTTGAAATGTCAGTGCTAAAATATAATAATACACTCTGAGAAGTTACATTTGGCCTTTCTCTGCTTGTCTTATGTTTATTTCTATTCAAACTGAGATTTAAGCATCAGTGGAAATATTCCAAATAGGGGAGCTGTAATATTTGGGACAAATTAAGAACTTCTGTGAACCCTGACCTCGACAAGTGTAAAGTAGGGAATATCACACATTTGTTAGAAGTGAATAAAGGAAATACTTCTCAAAATTTCTCCACTGAGCTTCCCCTAATGGCAGAGAGAGTGTAAGGGACCCATAGAAAATTTAAAGCTTCCCCCCACCCCAGGAGGGAGGGGAGGGACAGAGGGAGAAAGAGAGAAAGAATCTTTTTTTTCCCCAGAGTCAGGAGAGAAGGAGGGGGTGGGGTGGGGAGAGGGGTAGAGAGGGAGGGAGAGAGAGAGAGAGAGAAAATCCCAAACAGTCCCTATGCTCAGCATGGATCCGGATTCAGGAATCGATCTCACAACTCTGAGATCAGGACCTGAGCAGAGATCAAGTGTCTGATATGTAACCAACCATGTCACTCAGATGCCCCTCAAAGCTCTTTTGAAATCTTTTGTTTTACCATAAAATTTCAAGTGAATTCTACACATGAATCCACATTATATGCATTACATTTTTAAAGGTTGTATTTATTTGTCAAACACAGACAGCAAGCACAAGCAGGAAGAGCAGCAGGCAGAGGGAGAAGCAGACTCCCCACTGAGCAGGGAGCCTGATGCAGGACCCTGGGATCATGACCTGAGCGGAAGACAGATGCTTAACAACTGAGCCACCTGGGCGTCCCTATTCATTATCATTTTTTAATAGAAATATTTTAGATATTTTTCATCAAGTTAAATTAACTGTTTAGGAGGATGTAGTTTTAGCCCATGGCTTCCAGTAGATTCTAGCATGCTCTCTTGAGAACCAAGGTTACAACAGGAAGTGTTTCACCAGTGTTTGCATGTAGAAAGCCCCTGATCACTCTTAGTTGAATTCTTTTTTTTTTTTTTAAAGATTTTTATTTATTTATTTGACAGAGAGAGATCACAAGTAGGCAGAGAGGCAGGCAGAGAGAGAGGGGGAAGCAGGCTCCCCACCGAGCAGAGAGCCCGATGTGGGGCTCGATCCCAGGACCCTGAGATCATGACCTGAGCCGAAGGCAGAGGCTTAAACCACTGAGCCACCCAGGCGCCCCTCTTAGTTGAATTCTGAAGATGTTTTCAGATATAGGGAATTTAGGATATTAACATACTGAAGAGTAGGTAGCAATTTCTAAATTTTGAAGCTTTCTGTTTTTGTCTTATTTTTACAACTTTGCCAGAGAACTGCCATTCTTCCGGATATGCTGAGGTGTGCCTGAGCTTGTTTTTCTCTATCCCATCCAGTAACAGATAGTAGACATTTTTACACAGTGAGGTCTTGTCAGTCTAGCCGCAAATCCTTCCAGACCAAGACTGCTTCTATGTCTTTATGTCAGGAGTCCTATCCTCACCCGCTGGTGGTGTCTGGGGATGGTCCGACATCTAAGCTCAGAAGTGTCACATATGTGGAGTGTAACCCAGGAGCTTAAATACTACAAAGGCATACTGGGCACCTGGGTGGCTCAGTGGGTTAAGTGTCTGACTTTGGCTGAGGTCATGATCCCAGGGTCCTGGGATGGAGCTTCCTGCTTGGTGGGGAGCCTGCTTCTCCCTCTTCCTCTGCCCCTCCCCCTCCTTGTGTGCTCTCTCCTTCTCTCTCTCTGAGTAAATAAAATCTTAAAAAAAAATAAATATTACAAAACCATGCAAACTATTTCTTCCACCACATTGCCAGTCAATGCTAGGATTGAACTTACTCTGTTTCCTGGAATGATTTCCAGGTCCCCCACTGCAGCAGAAGAATTTTCCTGATTAACAGACTGTTCTACTGCGATGCACCATGGGAGCACAAAACCCAACGTACTTCAGCTTGCAAACAGGCCCCTCCTGCTCTGCTCTTCCTGTGCTGACTAGCCAGACTCCGGGGTCCTGTATACTTCTCTATCTTGGAGAAACCAACTCAGAATTTCTCAGTTTTTGCTTACTGGGCTTCACACCTTTATTACTCTGTTTGTGAAGTTTCCCTTGACATGACCAAGTTCATTTTCCCCTTGTCCTTGGAAAAAGTTTGCTTTTCATGTAGGACAAAATTCAAATAACAAGTGTTTTACATTCCCTTTTCCTTGATGCCTGCTGCTTCATCTGCCAGCCACTTTCCATTTCCTAGGATCTGATATCTAGGTCTAGTCTAGCATTTGTTACATCATATTGGCGGCTGTTACGTGTTGTTCCTCTCTGATGCTAGCTAGCCTGCGAGCTTCACAAGGGAGAGAGACCCACCTTAGCTACTCTAATGTTCACGATGCCCGCAAACTGTGGGTGACCGGTTGTCAAAGGAACAAACAAGGTAGGGAGGAAGGGAGGGAAGGAGGAAGAACAGCAGTCTAGATCATACACAAAAGCACAATCCAAATGATGGAAATGCATCGGCACCACTGAGTGTGCTTTCCTTCTTTGGGAAATATTTGTGAAACTGACATGAAGAACTGACAAGGCCTAGGGGAAGGTACCTTTATTTGCAAATGAAACATAGAGAAGACATTGCCTTAATACCTCAAATCTGCTCTAGCAGGAGAGTTATTTCTGAATAAAACACATTAGAAAGATGGCCATGCTCCCTGCCGGACCTCTCTCCCATTTCTGTTATAAATTGTGAAGAAAGTCAAGTCTGCCTATCCTAAAGGTACCACCGTACAGCTTGAGTTTGTGAACTGACATTGTACCTATGCTGTCACTTGGTTATTTTGAAGTGAGTGGATTAATTAATAGTTAACCACTAAGTGAGAATGACATACCAGTCGCTTCGCCCAATATTAAATTTAATACTTAATAACTATTTCACAGATTATTTATATGAGTAGAAGACAGTCTCATGGAACATCCTTTCTCAAGGAAAATGTAAAAAAAAAAAAACTTCCATTTTTAATTTAGCACTGAGATTGCTGTTTCTTTGTCATAGTAATTATGGGCCTTCCTGCCAGGACCCCATTTTGGCTTCTCCTTTATAACATGGCCACGCTTGAATAGCTTTCATCAGGCACCAATTAGTCCCAAATCTATAACTCATTTAAGTCCGGGTCTTTGGTGCTTGTGCTTTCTCCTTTCAAACTGGGAGGGAAATGTTAGAAAAGTTTGAGCAAATGATCTCAATCCCTGATGAATAGTTTGTAGAGAGATATTTCTGTAACCTGCCCAATAAACTGGTTATCATATTAAACTCATTTTTAGCAGCTTATATTCACTTAAGCCTTGCTCCAGATGGTGGCTGTCAAAATGTTTTTTATAATTAGCATCAGTAAACTTCTCCTGGGCCTTTAAAATTCATCGCAAATCACATGTTGTCTATAATCATAATAAGATTGGAAATGTTATTAATATCCTGCTCAGTATTCTGCTACACCAGTTTCTGTAAAACTACTCAGATCGACAGAGCCAACTCTTCTCTACTGTGCTGTCTCAAAGGCTGTTAAGTGGTAGATGTGACTATACCTCGATGCTGTTAAAATTAAATATAAAATGGAGACCGGACTTGAGAATTCCCTGAGCACACAAAACCATTTAAGCCACATAAGCAAAACCAAATCTAGCTTATTTCATGAACACAAACGAAACTTCACTTAGGTTATTTCTTGTATATGCCTGTGACAATCATAAAATAAAGTCATCTTCCTACAAATGCTATGAGAAAATCACTTTTAACCAATCCCTTGGCATCTGGAAACCCCGCCGTAATAACCACTCATTGTAGAGATTAAATAACTTCCTCATTTTCACTTTATAAGCCATCGTATAACTTCATGCCCCTGAGCTTCATACAAGTTCTTATTTTTGGAGGCTCCCAGTTCGTGAACTGTCCTTCTGTGTGCCATAAACTCTTACTAAACACTATTTATTGATTTAGTGGTTTTAATTTTGCCCTGGACTTGAGACAATTTACAAATCGATCTAATCATTTTCACTAAGTCGACTAATCAACTCTGAAATGTAAAGAGCTGCCGAACCATTTGTTTAGTCAAGCACATAAACGGTTCTGTTCATCTTAACATAGTCTATAAAATCACATGGGGGGGATCACACCATATCCTGGGTGTCTCGCCTGTTGAGCTAATCAGGTCCACTCTGGTTGCAAGTCCCAGCACCCCTACCCGAGCCAGTTTATGAAGAGGAAATGGGGCTGGAAAGGCACCAGGCGTTTCGGAACCACACTTCGGAGGTCAACGGAACAGTCCCAGGCATGACTGGGGCCAGCGACTCACCTAACACCGTCCTCATTTCCGTGTCCTGTGCTCTCCGGAGAAGCCAGGAAGGGAGTGGGAGAAGCAGGACAGGAGGTTGTAGAAGCCAAACAAGGACGCTATTCCAGACCTGGTGCCGACTTCAACTTCATTCCGCAGGGTCGCTCCGATGTATCAGTTGTAAATCCGACTTTGCTACAACCGGAAACAAGGGAGCTTGATTTTCAGACGCCCACACCAGTCGGCCTTTGATGTTTAAAACCTCCATCCCCCACCCTGGGGAAACATAACCCCAGGCACCGTTGGCTCCGAGGGTAGGGATAAGAAGCCCCACGAGCCAAAAGGAAGGCTCCGAAACAGTCACAGGTGTGGAACGTGAGCAGCAAGGCACAGAGGAGCTCTAGGAATCCCAAGGCCGCTCCCTGAAGGTCACAGGTGGAGACCATTAGAAGCAGAAGCCCACGGAAGCTGCAGGAGGACCGCACAGAAACGGGTAAACGGAGTCTCAGAGGGATACGTGTAGGATGCTGATAACCTCCACTAATCTGGAACTCATTTTTTTTTTTTTTTTTGTCTTTTACCGAGTCTCCTTGACTTTCCCTTTCCCCCCATATACAAGCTTCCTTCTCGAGTCAGGGAACACGGGCACCGACTGCCCTGAAGTCTCACCTCTAGGATCAACTCTCTAGCCTTAGGGACAGGGTGGGGTAAAAACGCGGTGGCCCTGGAAGAGCTCCGGAGAGAAAAGAGACCACTGGGTTGGAGGACGGGGTTGTTGTGGCCAGTGTAGTGTGTTTACTCTACACTTATCGAAGGACTTAACCAAAGATCGAAGATTCTTAAGATCGAAGGAGTTAACGATGCTCTCCAAAGACATCCAATTTAAGATGATATCATTACCGGGGCGGGGGGGGGGGGGCAAGTGGCAGCCTACGGCACAAAACTAAACATGAAAGCAGAGATTGTAGATTGTTTTGAAAAAGCTCTCAAAAGGGCACCGTACTGGGACAGATCTAAACATGAATTTCTATTAATATAAAATAGATGCTACATGAACATAAATTCAGCATTCAGTCATTTAATCTATCGGGTCCTTAAGCATGGACTTCCCTGTTAGATATAACAGGGATTTCGAATGTCGGAAATACACAGCTGGAAGGGAACTGGGCCATTTAGACCATCTAAATTTATCCCTCCGCCTGATTTTTGTTTGTGAGATTACAGATGCTTAATAACCATTTAATCTGAATAGAGCTCCACCACTGGTGTCTCAGAGGTGAGATACCTACTTTTATTTCTGCCGTTTAAAAGATGCCATCTTTGCTCATTTAACGTCCTTTTCAACCGATATCCCCGCTTCTGTTTATCAAGCATTTTCAGTGTAAGTAACATGCTTGGATGTGAGCACAGCCTTGTGTGACTTCTACAGTGTGCCGAGGAACAGCCTTGTTATCAAGCATCAGCAGCTGCTGTTTATTGGTGATAAATGAGTTTTTTCCATCGAGAGCAATTTCTCTGGTTTTTAGTCCATTATCTAGGTAGAAATGAAGGCTATAATACATCTTTAGATTTTTTTTTTAAAGATTTTATTTATTTATTTGACAGAGAGAAATCACAAGTAGATGGAGAGGCAGGCAGAGAGAGAGAGAGGGAAGCAGGCTCTCTGCTGAGCAGAGAGCCCGATGCGGGACTCGATCCCAGGACTCTGAGCCGAAGGCAGCGGCTTAACCCACTGAGCCACCCAGGCGCCCTATAATACATCTTTAAAGTGGTATTCACGCAGTCATCCAGTTAATGAAGTATTGAGAAGAGGGGTAGTGGAGAGAGTCACGGAGAGGGAGGGAGAGAGGGGCAAGGAGACACACAGAAACAGCGAGGCAGAGAGAGACAGAGGCAAAGACACACACAGGTACAGACAGAAGTGCAGAGAGAGAGGGAGAGCACAACAGAGGCAGAATCTGAAAATACTGTGGAGCCCCACTGTGCATCTATGTTAGGGGTTTTGCTGGTGCCGTATCTTGTAAAGAAATATTACTCGTTGGGGCAAGGTAGCAAATCATTAGTGTTTACGATTAATAAGTTTCTAGCATTGTATTTCATAGTAAGACGGGTGTTTCTGCTGCTTTTTGTTGTGAGTCTCCTGAGCATTGACAGCAGAGGCTTAGTTCAGTGAGTAAATCTGAGTAAACTCATAGCTATATGTTGGCAGAGGCAGCACCCTGTTTACCTCTGTCGAAAATCGAATCGAGACAATTAAGTGGAAAAGGCTTGTCAGCGTGGCCATTTGGACACACTGTGTGCAGGGCAGAAAGGCTTAACCTGTGGAAGGAATGAGTTGAGGGCAGATGGAGTAGTGTGAAAGCTGGCTGCTAGGAGTTGTCCCAGGATTTTAGGTCTTATTTAGAGAAGGGGACTAATTCGGATCAATTCCACAATGTTTCTTGAATATGTCCTATACACCAGAGCCCATGCTACATGCTAGGAAGTCCAAGGTAAGTCATAGTTCCTGTTTTCGGCAATGTTAATTGATTATTTCAAATCATTGTGGCGCATCTTCTGGTAGAGCTGAACTCACAATGTCATGGAAATACAAAAGAGAGTTTCCTCACAACTTCTGGGTGTGGAATGTAGGCAAGGAACATTTGTGGTTCAAAACATAGCAAACATGGGGAGGCTGACTGGTCAGCATAAGCTACTTGGAGACCACAAACCCAAGATCTGAGTTGTCCGGCCTGAAGGATCGGTCCTGTATGGTTATCCTTAATTGTTATCCTTAATGCTGGTCAAAAGAATCCTTATTCTTGGTGGTTTTCATTAATGTGGGTTCATATGGTTATCCTAATGCTGGTTAACATAATGCTTATCCCGAAAACACTGGCCAATGGTACTTAACTTTAATACTGGTCAACATAATGCTTATCCTTTTTGTTATTCTAAAAGTTGGCCAAAAATTGTTATCCTCCGTGGCGGTGCACATGGTTATCATGAATACTGGTCAACAACAGTTATCCTTAATGGCGATTCTTAATGATTATATTTAATGCTGGTCACCAATCATTGATGGCTTCTTCTACTATCTGGGCATACGATAGGTATGCCTTTCCCGGCCGCCTTATAGATGGGTGGTCTCATGTGACTAGTTCTGGCCAGGGTATTATGACTAGAGGTGATGTGTGCCACTTTCAGACCCGAGGAGCATTTAATCTCTGGAGCAAGAGCCTTCCCTGTTGGACAGCAAGCAGCAGCATCTGGGGTGGGAATCTCTCCATTACAGTGAATAGGCTGAGCAGAGTAGACCTTCAGTCTTGCAATCCATATGTAACATGAAGCAGAAATAAACACATTTACTTTCAAGCCACTGCGATTTGAATGCTATTTGTTTCTGAAGCAGAATGTCTCCTATCTTGACTGATCACGGCACAGTGGCTCTCAGCCCCAGTTACCCACTGGACTCACCAAGGGAGCCTTGAGCAGATGTGAATATCTATGCTTCACTGCAACTCAGCTGGGATAGAATCCATAGGTCTGAGTCCTGGACATCATTATTTTTTAAGTTGAGTTTTAATGATTGAAAGATTAAAAAAAAAACCCAACCCTCAAATAATGGGAGACTAGAACGTGAACTTCACAAGGGCAAAGGCATTGTTTTGGTGGCTACTCTACACCCAGTGCTTGGACGTGCACATGGCAGACATGCAGTAAATAGTCATTACATGAATTAGTAAGTGAAGAAATGAATAAATACCATCATGCCTAGTTTATTTAATTTTCTTACACCAGGGTCTGCTTCTTGCTTCCTATGCCATCTACTCAAACCAAAGCCATTACCCAGGGTTCTCGTCAGGATGCTTTGCCTTGGTTGCTTCACCTGCCTTCTACCTGGATTTCTACATATGTGCCATCCCCCACTGTTCTGAATCTTATTTATCCTGAGGGCCAAATTCTTAAAAAAAATCACTCTCTTTTATCCCATTGTTACCTCTCCTGTCATTTACTCATCCTGACTGCTAGTATGTTTCTGATCACAGGCGTGAAAAAGGAAAAGAAAATGATACTTATGACAATCTTCAACACCTGGTGGAGCTTCCGCTTCCACCAAACCTTTCCCGGGGCTTCCCATATCACAGCAAACTTTAAATGTTCTGAATTCCCAAAGAGCCTTTTGTGACTGGAACTAATTATTTTGGCACTGGGGTTGTGTTTGATTGTGTGTTTGGATGTGTGGGTAAGTTCACGGAAAAGTTAAAGAGTTCCCTAGCCATTCCTGTATATCCTCCATAGTGCTTAGCAGTAAAGGAGAGTTGATATTCAATACTATATTTTTACTCAATAACTACTTGAATGAGTACATATTATTACATTAAAGTATATGTTGTATTAAATATATTATATTTGATGACAGATTGAATAAGAAAATAAATTATATGTATTTATATATGTATATATATGTATATATATGTACATATGCCCTTATTACATTCATCAATTGGAAATTTATGGTTTATATAAAGAGCATAATTACAGTGAAATGATTCTAAATCTTGAAGCTCATGTTAGAGTATTTAATCACTTATAAAAATTAAGAGTCTCCAAATTCACACATCCATCATATTCTGTAGCATCTCACCATTACTGCTGGTTATGAATTTTAAGCAATGTTCCTAGCAAGACTAATGCCTGAAGTGTCAGACGTAATCAAGTATTGCCTAGTTGCATACCTCTACTAAACACTTACAGGAAAGAGTTGCAGGTGCAGTGCTATTAGAGAATGGTTAGTGTTAATGAATTTTCCACCAGAAATATAAGTGCATAAATCTGGCCCACAGCCAATCACTTCTTTCATGCCACTAAAGGATATTGGGCTCGAATCCTAGTGAGAGAATCTGTCTAAGACCATTGGTTTGAAGATCTTTCTTAAAATTTATTTTTACCATTTAACATAGCAGTTGTATTAAGATGTTTTTAATTTTAAAAAATAATCTCTTTCTGAATAAACTGTAAACTTCTTGAGAGAAAAAATAGTCAATTTCTTGAGAGCTAGGATAAAATTGTCTTGGTCATGTGGAACTGTACCTGAAGAATTATGTTCATTAATTCTTTGTTGATCTGATCATTTATTAAATTGAATGAAATAAATAAGGTTAAGTGTGCATGCAGCATTGATTATACAGTGTCTATTATAAAATAGAGTTTCATTAAATCAGACTGGTTTTTATAGTATCATGGACTTCTTGAACAGTCTAGTGAAATCCCCTTCTCAGAATCAATGTTTTCAAATGCGTAAGAGAAAATGCATAGAATTTGATGGTATTAAATTTATGGGTGCCTTAAATTCGTCCATGGATTCTTTAGTTGATGGACTTCGAGTTATGAATCCCTGCACTGGGGGCATGAAACTCCAATAAAATGTATGGATCATAATCAATAAATAACTGATGACCATGTGTATACATTCCATGGAAAATTCCATGTAATTTACTTGTGATAAAATCTTAGAGTGGAATCAGCTTTTCTAAAAGTGTCAATAATATTAAATAACTTTATTATGAAATGTACATGTTTTGGCACAAGTAAATGAGAGTATGACCAATGAATAAATGATTTGCATCCATTTTTATGGGAAAAGGAAAACTCACCATAGATATTCCTCCCTGAAGACACATTCAGTCTTTTTATGTGTCACACACAAAATAAACAGAAAAGATAAAGATGTATTGATCTTTATTTATCAAAAGATGTATTTGTAATTACTGATGCCTAATTGCTATTTTTATTATATGGGGTCTATGTATCTGATTGCCTGGTAATGCAATGGATATATTGGTAAGACTCAAACTAAAAACTGCTAACCGGTTATAATTCATGACTGCTAGCTTAACTTAGCCATTGTTTATAGTAATCATCCATTAACAGTATAGGGCATGATATTCGTATGGCTATATACGGGCGTGCGTGTGTGTGCGCGCGCGCGCACATACACACACACACACACATGCACAAGTCCACAGGCACTGGATGGAATGTTGCACAATGGAATGAATCTGGGCTTGAAATCAGATGGATGTGGCTTTAAATTCTGTCTCTTCCACTTAGTACTTTTGTGACCTTCAGGGCCTCCCTTTCTCATTTCTCCTCTTTTCGCTTCATTCAGAAATATTGAGAGCTAGTAGCTGGGTACACTACGAGTAAACAAACTTCGGTGAAACCTGTTTCTCTTGGCCCCAATCTGTTCGTATTTAAAAGAGGGAGCATCTATTTTATAAGATTGAGAGGAGAAATATAATGAGAGTACAAACTGAGAAACATCTTAAGAATTTTGGACACATAACAGTCTCTCCAAGGAAAACCTTTACGGAAAAGAGTCATTAAAAGAAAATTGGGAGGGTGGCATTGGAGGAAGGTGGAGGTCAAAAGGCACAAACGTCCAGTTATAAGATAAATAAATGCTGGGGATGTAATATATGGCATGATGACCACAGCTAACACTGCTTTATGATATACAAGAAAGTTATTAAGAGAGTAAATCCTAAGAGTTCTCATTACAAGGAGAAAATGTTCCCCCTTTTCCCTTCTTCCTTTTTTTCCTTTTTATTGTAGCTATATGAGAAGCTGAGGGTTAGCTAAAGCTCTTGTGGTAGTCATTTCACAATATATGTAAATCGAACCCTCATGTTCTATGCCTTAAACATACACAGTGAGGTACATCAGTTGTTTCTCATTAGAATTTTTGGGAAAAATTTAAATGTAATAATGTATTTTAAAAAAGACACTGGATGCAATATGAAATGGCTTTCCCATAAGGTCCTAGTGTCTTTTGATTGCATTGCTCTAGCAGAAGAGCTCAATGCCTACTCACCCAATACTTGCATCCTTGCTCTAGCCAGTAGAGCTTGCTGGAACTAAGAAGATGTGACTAACACCGATTTAAAACAATAAAGGCTAACATAAATAATACATATACAAATGTAAGTCTTGACCAAGTGTTCCCAGACTTAAGCATGAATCACCACATGATCACTGGGCCACATTCCCAGAGCTTTGACTTTTGCCCAGAAATTTGTATTTCTAACAAGTCCTAGGTAGTGCTGATCTGCTTTTCCATACACTGAGGACCACGCTTTGAGGTCCAGACTTGGCCTTGCTGCAAATAGCAGTGTCACAGAAATTCTACTGGAGTTCAGAGTCTTGAGGTTGGCCAAGGGGCCACAGAACATCACTTGAGAGCCCCCATTTTAAAAGGAATGAAGAAGAAAGCAAGTATGGTAGACAGAAGGATGGCCCCCAAAGAGGTCCCTGTCCTAATCTCTGGAGCCTATAAGTCCCATGCTATCTTATGAGACAAAAGGGACTTTGTAGATGTGATTAATTTAAGAGCCTTGAGTTGGGAAGATTATCATGGATTATCTGCATGGACCCAATGGAATCCTAACAGTTCTGAGAAGGGAATGAGAGAGATATTGGAGTCAGAGATAGGGAAAGAGATGTGATTACAGAAGCAGAGAAGGAGAAAGAAATTTAACAATGAAGAAGAGTTTGCAGTAATGTGAGGAATGGGCCATTATCTAAGGAATACAAGTAACCCGCAGGTACTGGAAAAAGCACAGAAAACACACATTCCCCTAACACCTCCAAAAGAAATGTAGCCCTATCGACCCCTTATTTTAACCCGCTGGGTTTTCTGAACCCCCAAACCGTGAGATAATAAATTTGTGTTCTTTTAAGCAACTACATTTGTGGTGATTTGTTAGAGTATCAGTAGGAAACAAATACAGCCAGTAAGAAACAACCTAACTCCATACTCAGTGTGCCCACGCAAGAGATTCTTATCAATGCTTCAGAGGGCAATGACTTATTCTTTCCTTTTTGGAAGCTTGAAAAAACCAGTTTAAACATGAAGTTTCTAGAAAGGGGTCTATAGATATGGTCCCAGCCACCAATCCATTCAGCATCATCTCTTTACTTCATCTTTATTTCTGTAAAGTATCACTTCCTCATCATCTTCGTCTACTTCTGTGCCAAGTCAGCTGACTTGTAGGCTTCTGACTCAAGTGTCTGAAGGTACAGTCAGGTCTGGTCTAATTAACCAAGAGAAACTTTGTGTGTGTTGGTCTTATTACTCCCAAACTACTAAGATAAATGAAGCCCAAAAGTATTGTGTCTAGTTAGCCAAAGAAATGGAATGAAGTGTTCTTGGTTAAGTTTATAGAGACTTCCCTACCTATTCTCACATGTAGACGGTACAGATTGTTGTGTAAACAAAGAAAAAACAAAGGTATATATATTCTTCTAACATCATTTGATTCACTGTAATGTGTCTGGAATCTGGATCAGTGAAGTGCAGGTTTTCAAAATTTTTGTATGGTACCTACAAACCTTAATATTTATAAGCATTAGTAGGTATGCCCTTCTCTTAGAAAATGCAAATTCTTTTTTTAAAAGATTTTATTTATCCATTTGACAGAGAGAGAGAGAGAGACAGTACAAGCAGCAGAAGTGGCAGAGGGAGAGGGAGAAGCAGACTCCCCACTGAACAGGGAGCCCAACATGGGGCTCAATCCCAGGACCCTGAGATCATGCCCTGAGCTGAAGGCAGACACTTAATCAACTGAGCCACCTATGTGCCCTGCAAATGCAAATTCTTACAGTTCTTATTTATAAGACAGATGAAGTAGGACATTGCCTTAATACTAAGGCATATGCCCTCCACTAACGTTTTATGGTTTTGAAAAATTATATACAATCAATATGATAGTCTATTTTTCTCCCTAAAAGCAATTATTGACCCAATGGTAACTTTTAAAATTCATAGTGTCCTAGATGAACCGAAATACTGAAGTGTTACCATTATTTCTGTGCTTGGCAAAAAGATTTATAATACATTTTAAACATGCATTTAGAAACTCCTGTGAACTTTTAGAACAAAACTAAACCAATAAAATATATATACAGATTTTTAATTTCATAGTGAAGATAACACTACAAATATTCAAAAGCTTTCCTGAGTCAGTGAATTGTTGAAGATGGTCTGGAGGTCTTGACTTCAAGGGCCATTGCTGATCTGGAATGACAAAGGTGACCACAGTCAAGAGTGTAGACTGGAATCTGGTGAATTCCTCATGGAGACAAGATTTTTCTTTTGGGGCTGAGAATGTGGGTTGTAAAGTAGGAAAAAAAATATGCAATTTTTAATTTACTGTATATTGAGAACAAATGACTTTGTTAAGTTTTTTGGGTCTGCAGTCTTCATGTGGGGCATAGTCACACCAACAGTTGAGAACAGATTAGAATTATCTAAATTCCTCAGACTAAACTTTGGTGGGAATAAAGAGTGGGGTTCATTGCTTTCAATATTACGATACTGAGGCCATGACTTTGGTTGGGTTTTTGCATTTTGGGATGTAGTGTGGTTTCTAACTTGTCATTTGACACCAGCTGCCATGTGTCTATTCTAAGAATTAGGGTAAATGAGTATTATATATTCATTTTATCAGGACTTGTTCAAGCATGGATGATATTCTATGAAAATTGATTTAATATTCCCTATTTTGAATCCTTTTCTAGTATAGCAGAGAGAAGTGCTCTCATTTGGTATTGTAAAAAAGAGAAAAAGAAATTTCACTAAAATTTATAGGTAAGTTGATGATACCCTTAATTTAGGGATAATACCGACTTCCCCATTACTCTAACTTGCCACTTATTTCTATAGAAATAGTAATTTAGGCCAAGACATGATTTACATTAAATGAATGTTTGTTGACAGGATGATTCCTATGAAAACATATTTGATAGAATTGTTCCTCATTGGAGATTTTTCCATACACATATGTTCTTTATGGATATCCATTTGGTCTGAGAGGCTCATGAAGGCAGGACTACGCATGTGAATTTGGATTTTGAAAAATTTTATTTTGTTTCCCATTATCTGCCTTTGAATGGCTTTAGGATAATTTTCTCCTATTTCATGAATGATACTTTAAAATTTTAAAGCTTCATTCCTTATCCCTTTGTGTTGACATTCATGCCTCCTTTCATGAGACCTATATTTTTCTTCTATGTCCAAATTTTCTGTCTTTATTGGTAAGCCTATTACAGATCCATTCCAACACAAAGATCTTTTCATTTTCCACTGTAATGTCAGCATCAACGCCTAACAGTTAATGTCCCTTGGTTGTCAGATTTTTTGAGAACCATAATTAACTAGATGCATGCATCATTGATGTTTACATGCAACAGATGGCTTAGCTGGGAGAGGTAGATAAATTTAGCTTCTGTTGGGCATGTATGAGTAATATACTGGAAGGAAAAATGTGTAGAAAAAGTGACTCGAATTTTCCTATATTTCTAGAGTTTTGTACATTCAGTTTTGGAAAACCGTCTCTTTTTATAAAGTCAAAGTTTCTTGAAGGTAGAGGTCTGGTGAATGTCTTGTTTAGGAGGTCATGAACAAAGGAAGTTCATGGCTATAGATTCTGGAGCAGGATGCTCAGCTAATCATGGAAGAGTTAAGAAGCTGGTCCGAAAGGGGCGCCTGGGTGGCTCAGTGGGTTAGGCCGCTGCCTTCGGCTCAGGTCATGATCTCAGGGTCCTGGGATCGAGTCCCGCATCGGGCTCTCTGCTCAGCAGGGAGCCTGCTTCCCCCTCTCTCTCTGCCTGCCTCTCCATCTACTTGTGATTTCTCTCTGGCAAAAAAAAAAAAAAAAAAAAAAAAATCTTTAAAAAAGAAGCTGATCCGAAAGGACAAAAGCTATTTATTATTGATGGTAGTTAGAGTAGGTACTGGGTTCTCAATACATGATTGCTGGCAGATAAATAAATGAGTGAATGAGTGAGTGAATGAATGATGCTAAGGATAATTAGCAAGAGCTAGTAAAGTCACAGTTTACAAAACCCTTTCATACACATTTTGTTTGAACTTCATGACAAATCCATGTGGTAGATATTACTGTCTCCATTTTCTAGCTAAGAAAGCTAAGTCAGAAAAGCACAGTGACTTATCTGAAATTCTTAACTGATAAATGGTAAAGGCAGAACTTAACCAGATTTTCTGGCTCCAAATTCCCTACTCCTTTGGTAACACCCTGCCAGGTCCTGTTACCTGTGTTCCATCTAAACTTGGGTGTCTCGGAATATAACACAAGGATTTCTGGTGGGATATTTGTGGGGTTGCAAATTTTCTTGAGGGTCTAAACTGGGTCTCCCCTTACTTATGGTTTATGAGAGTGGAGACCCAATGATCCCTGACCTTGGAGAAATACACCTCATCCCTCTGAAGGCAGCAAGCTTCCAACACAGAAACCAGAAACTACCTAGCTGGGGAATTTAAGAAAGCAAAGGGAGAGAGAGAGAGAGAGAGAGAGAGAGAGAGAGGCAAACCAAGAAATAGACTTTGAACTTTAGAGAACAAACTGCTGCTTACTAGAGGGGAGGTGGATGGGGGATGAGTGAAACAAGTGTTGGGGTTGAAGGAGGGCTCCTGTTGTGATGAGCGCTGTGTGATTATGGAAGTGCTGAATCACCATATTGTACACCTGAAACTAATACAACACTGTATGTTAGCTAACTGGAATTTATTTATTTATAAGATTTCATTTCTTTATTTGTCAGAGAAAGAGAAAGGTTGAGAGACAGAGAGCACAAGCAGGGGGAGCTGCAGGCAGAGGGAGGAGCAGGCTCCCCGTTGAGTAAGGAACCCAATGTGGGGCTCGATCCCAGGACCCCCCGATCGTGACTTGAGCTGAAGGCAGATGCTTAACCAACTGAGCCACCCAGGCACCTCTCAACTGGAATTTAAATAAAAACTTCTTAAAAAACCATAGTAATTCCTCAATAAAAATACTTAGCCCTCACTTTTTGACTTTAAATTACACCTGAAAACCTGACTGTGAAGTGAGAAGTCATTAAATAATAAAACACTCCATGACTTTTTCCTCAGTGTTTAACACAATTTCTGGGAAAGATACTCCTGCATCCTCTCCCAACCCAATTTTACAGGTGAAAAATATTCAACTGAACAATGAAAATATGCTTTTATGAATAAGAAACAACAACCTGAAAATAAAAGAATACTCTTTGACATGAAATATAAGAAAAGCTAATTACCCTTGACAAAGGCAGAAGAAAAGTCTTGAGAGGGGCTACGGCTGGTGGAGAAGAGGTATCAGGGAATCACTCTTTATGACAAGTGTTTTTCTTTCAGCCTTATTTTATCCCCTGATTTTTCAACCTTTTGGGAGATTATGATTATTTTGCACTTACACTGGCCTTTTAAATATTATACTACAGAAAACCATTTATAGGTCAAAATAAAGGTTCATTTATTTTTTTTTTTAAAGTTTTTTTATTTATTTATTGGACACAGAGAGAGAGAGAACACAAGTAGGCAGAGAGGCAGGCAGAGAGAGAGGGGGAAGCAGGCTCCCCGCTGAGCAGAGAGCCCGATGCGGGGCTCGATCTCAGGACCCTGAGATCATGACCTGAGCCGAAGGCAGAGGCTTAACCCCCTGAGCCACCCAGGTGTCCCTAAATGTTCATGTGGAAATATTTCATGTCCCCAAAAGCTTGAAGATCTATGAACAATTTCTGTTGCTGGCTGTATGAACTCAAAGCAAAGCATTTGGGTTTATTCCAATAAGTCACACAGTTCAAATACGTTCCATATGATTTTCCCTGAATAGGAAATTATCGTTTCAAGTAAATTGTGGAACATGTCTTTTTCTGAAATGGTAATGTTGGTGTATTATTTCTTTAGTGTACTTCTTTAGTGCTTTTTGAGGCGAAAACAAAAAAGGAATCATTTCAAAAGTGGAATAACTTTCTAAGAACTCCTAGGAAAACAACTATTAACTGACAGTCACCGGGTAAAGTTAAGTGTGTATTTAATGATTGATCAGTGGATTTAATCTGGATTCTGAGCTAACTAGAAGGTCTCCATTGACTTGGATGGTGCTGATCTCTGTTGATGAACATGCATAGTTCTGTCAAAAACTTCCTAACTTTGCTTTTGTTGGAACAAAGCCCAAAACCAGTTGATTTGCTGCTTAAAGAGGGAAATGAGGGCACGGCTGGGAGAAGGGTTGGCTCCAAAGACCCCCGCAGCCTAGTCTTTCCCCCCTCAGGTCCCATCTGTCTACCCAGATGCCTTTCTCCTTACTTCCTTGCACCCCTGTGATTCATAGCATTTTCAGTTTTCAAAGTCTCAAAAGCAGTTTGAAAAGGCAACTTGAATTTTAAATCTTAGTTTAGAGGTATTTAAAAAACCCGTCTAATGTTGATAAAAAAACGCACTCAAGTCTAATTGAAATTTGAATTTAAAGGTAGACAGATACTCCTGTAGGACTTTTAGTCCATCTCCATTTTTACTCTATGCGATAATTACTACTTTAAGTGCCTTTTCTTCCAGAGTACATGCAACTCCCCAGGGGAGAGACCTTATTCTTTTCCACTACATTATCACCAATGCTTCACGTATATAGGGCACTCGTGTCTCTTGAAAATATGAATGCAAGAGATGCCACACTGAGAGACGGAGAGAAGGCCACTTTAAAGATCTCCCATATGTCCGCTCAAGAAGTCATGCATTTATATGCTTGTTGATCTTCCAAAGAAGAATCCAAGTATTTGGCCATTATCCTAGATTATCTGGTTGATGTGCATTCTAAAAGTAATGTTAGGTTTTTAGTTTTAAACATAGCCCTACTGCCCAAAGTATCAGGACTCTACGATTTGGTCCATAGTCATGGTTATCTATATTCTATCTAATGCAGTGATTTCACAATCTCTGCGTTCATTTCTGTACATATGTACTTTCGAAACTCTCCTTGGAATTTCATGTAGATATATTAGTTCTTAGGATCCCCTACCTTTGCTTTGGGTGGTTACAGTTCATCCTGGGATTCTGGGACATTTGTCATATGGGACTATTCTGGAAGGTAGCATATGATAAATTGACCTTCAGTTTTCAATTTTTTGTGGCATTGAAATTGACCCAGTTATATTCCTTGCTTCAACTCTTACCCATTGTTTGGTTTCCATCCTGTAATATAGGAACTGGACAGTCAACATAGTAACATAAAAATTCTTAGGAATCTGAAATTAGCAAAATGCTAACCTCAAGATATGCATTCTTAAATGTGACCTCATTGTTTGGGAGTTGTAGAACATGTTCAACATTCACAGCATTTAGTTTGTTTTTTAATAATAAGACATTGGTTTTATTACACACATGATAATGGATGATATGAACAAACAATGGAGAATCTGAATGTACAAGTCTTCAAGTAACAGAAAAATATACTGAAATGTAAGTAAAAATGAAACATCCTTTGGTATTTGGAAAGGAAGATAGAATTCTAGAGACTGTTTTCCTCATCAAATGAGAGCTAATAAGAACTGATGACTGAGACAGGTGGTAGAATTAACTAGGCCAACCATCCAATCATACAAGCTGACACAAATCACTTGAACGTACTTTTCAGGCTGAAAACATGGGCTCTGAAACCCATCAAAATAAATTTTACAGATGGTTTGACAAAATGTCATCATGTAGGATGCAAATCATTTTCTGTACTCTTAATACATATCTGTTTTTTGTCTTTTTTTAAAGGTTCCATCCTCAAGGTTTCTTGTAGTTCATAACTCTACTAACAGGAGTTAAAAAAATGAATCTATCTTATGCATTCCAGGATGGTCCCTGAAAAACATACATATAAACAAGCCCATGCTTCTTCCCTTGTTAGAGTGTATATTTATGAAACTGTATCTTAAAATGTTTTTGATATTATAGTGTTTTAATGATGTTTTAAGGATGCTCTCTCCTGGGGTGAGGAGGAAAATGAGAGAGTGTTGGCTATGCTTTAACATTGCTGATCTAATCTAGGCCATTGTCCTTCTCTACAGTCGGGGTATGACACCATTCCTGACTGGTCTCATATGTTACCAGGGAGAAGGTTAAGTACTGACCGTAGAAGGATCAAATATCCACCAAATCACATAGTAGTTACAACCCAAATGGACTTGGACTGCATTAGGCACATCTTGGTCAACTGTCCCACCTGGACACAGTTGGGCAAGTCAGTTCCCTAGATAGGAGATGAAGATGGGTTCCCATGCAACTATGTGAGTAGGGTTTTCGATGCACAGCATCTTGGGAGAAGGGTATTGATATACTCTCTCATAGGGACTCAAGAGACATACTGTGTCTTGTTCAGGGGTTGATTACTCTATCAGCAAGGAATGGAACTGGGACTCCATCCTAGTGCCTTAACTCATTATATTTGCTTTTACGACACTACACATACCTCATGGCACTGGTGTACTGTTAGGTTTTGAAAAATTGGATCTCCAAGGGAAAATGAAAAAGGTCTGATTTGTAGTAAATTCTCTCTTAATGGCCTATTTAAAGCTACCAATATGATGCCATTGTATGCAGAATAGGGGAGTGAGGCACACATAGCACACCATTATATAGTATTTTCACCATGCAGATGTATTAGACATAAAGGACTTCAAGCATATAGATAATAGTAAAATAATTGGCAAGTGATGATGTTGAGTATTACCTTTGTTTTTGATAATTTCATTGCAAATTTGTATAACTTAATTTTTAATAGCTAATGTTTGGTTACTGGATTGTGAAATTTCTAAATATTTAATAATTGGCTCTCATGAGCCAGTACACATTGGCTTCAGAACACTATTGCCTGTTATTTGCATGAAGCCTAGGGATAATGAATATCAGCATTTTTTTTTTTAAAGATTTCATGTTAAGTCTACAACTTACTGTTTGTTACTTCTTGTTTATTTCTATACTATAATAGCAATACTTGGATGACAAAAAGAAAAAAAGGGAGAATGTCAACTTCTTTTTGAAACTCTATGAAGGAGAAAAATCTGGAAAATTGAGCCAGACTTTGAAGCCAGGGCTGGAGAGAAGAACTACTAGGCAGGAACTGGGAGCTACCCCAAAATTAGGAAAGAAGTTTAGAGCCTGAAGCAACAAGCAAGAAGGCCTTGTGGTCCTGGACTGATTCCCAGAATAATTTTTCTCATTGCCAATCACCAATGTGTTTTTCCTAGACAACTCACAGAAATATATAGTGTTTTTATTTTAGTGCTATAAATTTCTACAGGCCTATTAAAACTTTACTTCCTCTTTTCCCACTTCCCTAGATGACTCAGAATTTTTAATTTCCACCATGTAAGATCATTTGAGCTTCATTCTGGATCACACCCAACTCTTCTCTCTAGCATACAACTCTTCTTCCCTGATACAAATTCTGATTCCTCAGCTGCCTATAAGAACAGCTCTGCCAGGGTGGCCCTAAACCTCAGTTTGGCCACAACAACCTTTTCATCCTTTTCCCAAGCAAGCTGAGCCTGCCTGACTTTCTGGCTTGTGTTGGTGGCCCACTGTTCACCTAGTCATTCACACTTCAAACTTCTGAGTCCATACTTGACTTTTCTCCTTTCCCTCAGTGGCCAAGTCCAGTCCATTCTATCATTAAAAGGCCTTCCTTGTATGTCTCTTTCTAAGGAACTTTTTCTTTTATTTAAAAAAATTTCCAGCTTTTATTGAGATGTAATTGACATATAACCTTGTATAAGGTTAAGGTATACAGTGTGTGGATTTGATACACTTACGTACCGGTGATTGCCACCATAGCCGTACCTAATACCTCCCATCAAATCATAGAATTTGTTGTGTGGTGAAAATATTTAAGATCTACTCTCTTAGCAACTTTCAAGTATAAAATGCAGTATTATTAACTATAATCACCATGCTGTGCATTAGAACCCCAGAACACATTGATGTTATAATTGGTAGTTTGTATCCTTTGACCAACATTTCTCCATCCCCCTGGCCCCTGGCCCTCAGCCCCCAGTAACTACCATTCTATTCTCTGTTTCTATGCTTTTGGCCTTTTTAGATTGCACATAGATGATATCATACAGTATATATCTTTCTCTCTCTGACTTATGTCACAATGTCCTCTCTGGAACTCTTTCTTTCTATGCAAAGGTCCCAAACCAACCACACAACAAGGCTTTTGTGTCCTATAATAACACACTGCAATAATTTCCCCTCTTTCCTCTTCACTCCTGATTCCTCCACTCTGCTCAGTTTTGGGGGTTTATTTTCCTCCATTGTCTACCTAAAAGCTGTCATTCCTTCCTGAATCTAACCCAGATGACTTCTCCTGGCTCCACAGTCTTACGTTCCTGCTGTCAGTCCCATGACTCCAATCTTTACCCTACACTAGTCGAAGCCATTGTTTTTTTTTTTTTTTTAAGATTTATTTATTTATTTTAGAGAGAGCAAGCAGGGAGATGGAGGGGAAGGGGCAGAGCAAGCTAATCATCAAGCAGACTCCCTCCTGAGCGTGGAGCCCAATGTGGGGCTGATCTCATGACCCATGAGATCATGACCTGAGCCCAAACCAAAGTGGGCGCTTTAAATGACTGAGCCACCCAGGTGCCCCAAAGTAACTGTTTTCTGAGTATGCCTTTCCCTTTTCCAACTCCCAGTTTGACCCATTCTACTGTTTCTGCTTGGAATTACTTTTCACCAATTACATCACTTTTTTCCTGGCCTCAGCTTTCCATCCAGATTCCATCTTTCCTCTTTTCAAACCTCCATGGAATCATTTGTTCATCTGCCTTCTGCCTTTTATAAGTCATTGGGGTAGTTATTTTAAACTTCTTACTAGAAAAGGAAGACCACATCTTACATTTATTTTGCATTTTTGCAGTGCTCAGAATAGAGACATTTGCTGACTTGTTAAGATGAGCAGCCAGCCATGTTTTTGAGGGTTTCTTCCAGATTAACTTTGTTAGGGCCATGAGGGGAAAAAGAAAGTGCTTTGGAATGTCGATTGCCATGGTGGGAAAAATCAACAATAACAATAAGGTCATAATATGAATAGTTATCATTTATAAGTGTCTGCTCTGTTGTCAGATCCTTGCTAAGTGATCTCTGTATCTCCTGATGCTTATTACCCACCAAGGGATGCATTATATATGAGTAAACAGCTCTTCAAGAAGCAAAATGATCTTTGCTGGAATTTCAATTCAGGACTCCTTTCAACCGAAGCTCCTATATGTCTAGTCTCCATTTGGAAAGGATGTCACCACCAGCACATAAATGTCTGGGAATGGGAGGATGACCCCAGCACTCTCTTTGTGGTCTCTGCCAACCCACTGCCAATTCTTCTGCACAAACATTAAAATTTGCACCGCCATTTTGTGCCACATGTCACTTGATCTCAAGGATGGCATACTTTTGACCTCCTACTATGCAAGGCTGAAAACCCACCAGGCATGCCTAAGGCTGGTTCTTCTGGCTTGAGCCTTTTCACATCCTCTATCTTATGTACATGGTATGGGTATCACCTCAGAGAAAGTTCTTTATACTCAGAAGTGTGATAAAGATAAAGGTTAAAGGCCAAGAGATATGTAAATATCAAATATAATAAAATCAATTCGCCCTACATGTGTAAACTTCTATTGGGGTGAAGAACATGGATTAAGTATCTATAAATAAAATTCCAAAGTGCGACACCCGAAGTTGTCTTTCAGGGGATGTTTTACTAAATTTTGGACCACTGGCTAACCAGCTTCTGAGCTAGAAGCAGATGTTTCGGCTCAAGTGAGAGCACTTCCCAGTGTTCACTACAGAGCAGCATGACTTTGTGCTCAAGGAGGTTTGTGATCCTATGGAAGTTGGAAGCTCTAAATTTTCCACTTATTTATGTACTTTTTAAACTTTATGAACAGTATGATACGGGAGAAAAGGGGCTTTGGGAATAGGCAGTATTTGATTCTTGATTCCACCCCCAGTCACCTAGCCTCTCTGAGGAGTCTGCTTCCTCCTCTCTCTCATGAGCAATGACAGTCTAAGTTTAGTTGAGTGGTTCTGTTGACCCTGTTCGGGCTTTGCTGGTCTAGGATGGTCTCGCTCACTTGTCTAGTGGCTGGCTGGCTGTTGGCTGGGATGAGAGAGTTGACCCAGCCACATGCTTCTCATCTCTCAGCATGCTAGCTTGAGCCTGTTTACATGGAGACTGAGTAGGGCTCCTAGAGAGCCAGCCAGAGCAAGTCACAAGGCCAGCCCAGATTCAAAGACGGGGAAGACAGACTCCATCTCTTGATGGGAGGAGCTACAAAGTCACATCGTAAAGGGATACGGATATGGGATGTGGAGTGGAAATTGTGACCATTTTTGCAGTCGATCACATGATCACCTCAAGAAGATGTCAGTATTTTTAAAAACTGAGCACATGCATTCCTTTCAGCCCTGAGACAGCATTCCTACATATATACCTAAAGGATGTAATCATATGAGCTCAAAATATGTGTACCAGAATGTTCATAGCAGCCCCATCCATACTGGCCTCAAACTGCAAACTACCCAAATGCCCATTAGATTGCCTATTTAGAACAGATAAATCCGCTGTAGTATCTTCACACATGGAACACTTTGTGCGATGAAAATGAACAAACTACCACCACGTGCAATGATACGGATGAGGCTCACCCGCATAGCGTTGAAGGAAAAAGACAGACACAGACAAGTACAGATTTTCTGGTTCTATTTACATAAACTTCAAAACACAGTCAAAATCTATGTATTCTCTTAGAAATCATGACAGTGGTTACCTTTGGGATAAAAGGATTAAAAATGGTCCCAAGGCAGAGGGGGAACCTGAAGGGTTCTAGTCATCTTTTCTCCTTCCTCCCTCCTGCCCTACCTTCCTTTCTTCCCTCCCTGTCTCCTTTCTTCCTTTCTCTTTTCCTTCCTTCCTTTGCTACCTCTCTCCTTTCTTCCTTTCCCTTTCTTTCTCCCTCTCCCCTTCCTTCCTTCCTTCCCTCCCTTCTTTCTTTCTTACTCTTCCTTCCTTCCTTCCTTTCTTCAACTCTAGGTCCAACATGGGGCTTAAACTCACAACCCTGAGATCGAGAGTCATATGCTCTACTGACTGAGCCAGCCAAGTGCCCAGGCCATGTTCTGTTTCTTGATCTGGCTGCTGATTAAAGAGATGTATTCAGTTTACAAGAATTCATTGTGTTGTACTCTCATGAATTAAGCACTGTTTTGTATGCATATTTTACATCAGTTAAAAAGTTTATAAAAGGTGACATATTTGGGGCGCCTGAGTGGCTCAGTGGGTTAAGCCGCTGCCTTCACCTCAGGTCATGATCTCAGGGTCCTGGGATCGAGTCCCGCGTTGGGCTCTCTGCTCAGCAGGAAGCCTGCTTCCCTCTCTCTCTCTCTCTCTGCCTGCCTCTGTGCCTACTTGTGATCTCTGTCTGTCAAATAAATAAATAAAATCTTTAAAAAAAAAGGTGACATATTTGAGAACACCTATTCATATCAGGCTCCCAAATATTTATCTTTCCTCTTCATATTCCAAAAAGAGACTATTTGCATGGTAACAATTTCCATTGTCATATGTTTAGCATGGAACAGTCAATCCTTTATGTAAATGTAAATAAGACACCCAAAGATAATTGAAACAAGGGGCACATTAAAATCTTATGCTTTTAAAGTACCCCTACTGTCTGAGATATGATCTTGGCTTTCAAAGTGCTGAATCTGTTATAACGGCTGGCTTGTAGTCTGTCTGGACAGAGTGTCTCAGCTGTGTTCAACCTTTTTTTCCATATGTTCAGATCAGTGAACTCAGGGTTATATCCAATTTTAAGGTCAGTAGCCTTATCTCCCTTCCTTTTTCCCCCACTCAGAAGCACATATTGGAATGTAAGAAACCAAGCATGACTTCATTACAGAGATAACTGTGCATTCTCTCTAATTTATAGCGGAGGAGAAAACCATTCAAAACTCTGGAGATACAATGGGGAACTACACAGATTATATCCTTGTGCTAAAAGGTCTTTACATCACTCATAGTGATAAAATACTTGTAAGATATCCACAGTTAATCAGGATAATCAGTGTATTATGACAGGAAACTGACAACTACTAAACCAAAATCCGAGCTTGGTACTAATAGAGTGTTAACTTGGAAAGGGTTGGGTTTTGCTGTGGCAAAAATTCTCTCCCAAAATCAGAGGAATAAAACAATGAAGGTTTGTTTCTTGCTTTTGCTGCATGTTCACTGACAGCTGGGAATTTTGCTTTGATTCATTGTCAACCTGGGGCCGATGTCAATCTGGAATGTCGAATGTTATTGTGGTATATTGGGATAGAAAACATAACAAAGCACACACTCTAGAAAAAGTTACATATGTCACTGTTGCTCACATTCACTGGCCAAAGCTAATCGTGAGGCCGCACCTAACTTCGGGTGGGGAGTGAATTTAAAACTACCACGTACTCAGAAGAAGAGAGAGTTAGAACTATTTTTTTTTTAAAGATTTTATTTATTTATTTGACAGAGAAAGATCACAGGTAGGCAGAGAGGCAGGCAGAGAGAGAGAAGCAGGCTCCCTGCTGAGCAAAGAGCCCGATGTGGGGTTCGATCCCAGGACCCCGAGATCATGACCTGAGCCGAAGGCAGCGGCTTAACCCACTGAGCCACCCAGGCGCCCCGAGAGTTAGAACTATTGAGGAACAATCTTAATGATTATCATACATCATGAATTTGCAGGTCTTAAGATAGCTTTCTTTCATTCTTGGTCACAGAATATACCTTGCTTCCTACCCTTACTACCCCCAATATATCTTGATAATCACAGGAAGGATTGACTGAGAACTTGAAAGTGAGTTAGCATAAATCTACCCTAGTATTATTCATAAGATGAATAAGGTGGAGGAGACCTTCCATAGCAGCTAGTTCAATCCCCTTATATTAATGTTGGAGAAACTGTAACTCAGAGGTGACCTGCTTCAAATCGAAGAGCTATTTATGATAAAACTGGAACTCAGACTGAATTTAATATGCTTTAATTCAAAGTGTCAGCCTTGTACGTAAAGGAAATAAACTGCATATTGCAATAATATTTCAAACGTTTATGATTTTGGCCAATTTCAGCCTTTGTTCATTCAATAACTATTTATTCAGCACTTATAGGCAACGAACTAGATACCGTAGGAAATAAAAGATGAATTAGCCACGGAGTCTGCACGTGAAGTGGCAGAGTCTGAGAGAATCAACCAAGTAATGGGATATGTATGGTAAGAGTTGCAAAAGGAATAGCAAAGGTCACGTTTGCTCTCTACAAGATTAACTGTTAATGATAGCTGGTCAAGAGTTGAAATGCAGCGGGGAACCTGAGTGCCTCAGTCAGTTGAGCGTCTGTCTTCTGCTCAGATCATCATCCTGGGGTCCTGGGATTGACCTCCATGAAGGGTACCTTGCTCAGTGGGGAGTCTGCTTCTCCCTCTGCCTCTGACCCTCCCCCTCTGCTGTGCTCTCACTCACTGTCTCTCTCAAATGAAAACATAAAAACATCTTAAAAAAGCAAATAAAAAAATAAAATCAAAAGAATTGATATGCAACAGTCACCTGATCTTTGACAAGGGTGTCAAGAATGCACAACGGTGAAAGGACAGCCTTTTCAATGAATGATGTTGGGAAAACTGGATATCACACATGCAAAAGAATATAATTGGACCCTTATGTTACACCATACGCAGCAATCAACTCAAAATGGTTTGAAGACTTGGACATAAGATCTGAAATGTAAAACTCCTAGAAGAAAACAGCGGGGAAAACCTTCATAACATTGGCTTTGGCAATAATTTCAAGGATATGACACCAAAAGCATGGGCAACAAAAATAAAACAAAAACAGTGGGACTACATATAATTAAAAAGCTTCTGCACAGTGAAGGAAACAATCAACAGAATGAAGAGCCAACCCAGAAGATGGGAGAAAATATTTGCAAACTATATATCTGATAAGGGGTTAATTCTCAAAATACAAAGAAATCCTACAACTCAATATTTAAAAAATACACAATGAATTGTTGAACATCATATAAAAAACTAATGATATACTATACATTGGATAACTGAATTTAAATTAAAAAAAACCCTAGTAATTCAGTTAAAAAAATGAGCTAAGGATTTGGATAGACATTTTTTCAAAGAAGACATACAAATGGCCAAATAGGTATATTAAAAAATGTTCAACCTTACTAATCATCATAGAAATGCAAATCAAGACCTCAATGAGATACCATCTCACACCTGTTAGGATGGCTATTAAAAAAAAAAAAGGCAACAAGAGTTGGCAAGGATGTAGAGAGATGGAGCTCTCGCACACTGTTGGTGGGAATGCAAAATGATACAGCTGCTATGGAAAATAGTGTGAAGGTTCCTCAAAAAATTAGAAATAGTACTACCATATGATCTAGCAATCCTACTTCTGGGTATTCATCCAAAAGAACTGAAATCAGGATCTCAAATATATATTAACATTCCTATGTTCCCTGCAGCACTATTCATGGTAGCTAAAATGTAGAAATGAACCAGATGTGCATTGACAGAGGAGTGGATAAAGAAAATGTGGTTTATACATATAATGAAATACTATGCAGCCTTCAAAAAGAAGGAAATTCTGCAATATGCAACAACATGGATAAACATTGAGGACATTTTCCTAAGTGAAATAAGCCAGACATAGAAAAACAAATACTGCATGATTATACTCATACAAGGTGTTTAAGATGGTCAGATTCATAGAATCAGATCAGTAGAATGGTGGTTTCTAGGAGCTGGGGGGGGAGAGGAGTTACTATAAATGGGCATAAAGTTTTATTTAAGCAAGATGAGTAAACTCTAGAGATCTGCTGTACAACGTTGTACCTATAGCTAGCCACTACGTATTGTACACTTAAAAATTTGTTAAGAGAGGGTAAATTTCATGTTAAACATTCTTAGCACAATAATACAATTTTAAAAAGAACTGATAAGCAATAAAATCTAGAAATACTAGTTATTACTTGTTGATTCTTTTCTGTGCACTATATACTCTTTTGAGGACTTTCATTTTTCAGACTGATTTAGGAATAATTGGTTTATATATTATATTAATCTTGTCATTTTTTCGGGTCCTTTATGCCATTCTATGACATTTCATAAACTCAACCAAAAGGGACTTGCACATGCATTGCTAAGTGTATTCCTAGGCATCTTTCAGTATTTTGTTGTTATTGATTGAAACATTTATATGCATTCTAATTGGACATGGCTAATGTGTAGGAGGTCGGTTGATTTTGGTGTGGTGATCTTGTACCAGCAATCTTGCTGAATTCTTTTACCAGTTCTCATAATGGTTTGTTGGTTATTCTGGATTTTTCAAGATGGTTATATAATCTACAAATTAGGTTCAGTTATCTCTTTGTTTCTCATTCTCATACCTCCTTTATTCTCTTTTGCTAGTATTATTTCATTGGGTAACCCCCCCCCCCCATTAAATATTCAGTGATAGTAAGGGGAACAGCGTAGCTAGTCTTTTCCTTGACTTTACTGGGTAACTCTTAAGATTTTACCAATAAATATGATGTAATATAGACTTTTTAAAGATATGTAATATAGGCTTTTTTTTTCTTTTTTAAGATTTTTTATTTATTTACTTGACAGACGAGATCACAAGTAGGCAGAGGCAGGCAGAGAGAAAGAAGGGAAGCAGGCTCCCCGCTGAGCAGAGAGCCCGATGCGGGGCTCAATCCCAGGACATTGGGATCATGACCTGAGCCGAAGGCAGAGGCTCTAACCCACTGAGCCACCCAGGCGCCCCTGTAATATAGGCTTTTTTTTTTTTTTTAATTTTTTAAATTTCTTTCTTTTCTTTTCTTTTCTTTTTTTTTTTTTAAGATTTTTATTTATTTACTTGACAGACAGAGATCACAAGTAGGCAGAGAGGCAGGCAGAGAGAGAGAGGAGGAAGCAGGCTCCCTGCTTGAGCAAAGTCCGATTTGGGGCTTGATCCCAGGACTCTGAGATCATGACCTGAGCCGAAGGCAGAGGCTTTAACCCACTGAGCCACCCAGGCGCCTGGTAATATAGGCTTTTTAAGAAGATGTTGATTTTGGTGTTAATGAAGGTCTTCTTTCTTTCAAGTTTTCTAAGAATTTTATGTTGAATGGATGTTGAAGTGTTTTCTTTTTGTTTCCACTGAGATAGCCAAATAAGTTTTCTCATGTAGCTTTTTTATGTAGTAGATTGTAGTTTTACATCTTACCAATTTTGCATTCTGAGTGTAAACAAATGCTACTAAATTTGATGTATTAATTATAAAAACCACTATTGGATTTTATTTGCTAATATTTTATTTAGAATTCTTTTAAAAAAACATGTGCATCTCTAATTGCTTTTTCTTATACTCGTTTTGGCTGGTTTTGATATTAAGTTCATACTAATTTTATAAAATGAGTTTGATACTTTCCTCTTCCCTCAGGTTTCTGAAACAGTATAAATGTGTGTGTGTATATATATATACACACACACATATATATATATATAGAGAGAGAGAGAGAGAGAAAGAACATCGAGTATAAAGATATATATATATATATAATATATAAATATATATATGTAACATATATACCATGTGTACATAACATATACATGTAACACATAGAACTATAATACATATATATGCACTGTTTGGAAAATTTTTATGGGCCAATCCATTGACCAGAACTCAAACTCAGTGACTATCCACATGTAATCACAAGCGAACCTGGGAAATAGTCCAGCTGTGTACCCAGTAAGAAAGAAGAACACATATTGATTAACACTAGTAGTCTGCTATAGTAGCTTAATACTGTTCTAGAAAATTTCCATTGCATCTACATTTTTGTATTTATTGGCATGAAGGTATTCATTGAATTCTTTATGATTTTTATAAATTTCTATTATATCTTTAGTTATGTGGCTATAATAGTATTTATTAGCGTACCCTCTCTTTATTTATTTATCAGTCTTGCTAGGAGCTTATTTGTTATTAATTTCTTTATTAAAGCTAGGTTTTTGTTTTGTTGAATCTTTCTATTGTTACTATTTTCTGAATTTCTGTGCTATCATTGTCAGGTTTTTCCTTTTGTTTTCTTGTGTCTAGTCTATCATTTATTTTCTAGTTTCTTAAGTTCTTTTATTGATTTTCCATCCTTGATGTTTCAAAAAGTTCTCTCTCTTTTTTTTCTTCATAAATCCCACCACACTCTTCCCCATTTGTATCACCAGTGGTGCTAAAGAAAGCTCCCGACCTGTCATACCAGGCATTTATCCTTGCCTAATACAAGGCAGACATACTAGGGGTAAGCTGTGGTAGCAATAATAGTAAGAAGCCTGTGGTTCCCAGACAAACTTACTGTGCCCTAATCATAGAACCTTATCAGTATAGATAGCTAAACAGCAAAACTAAACCGGAAATGAAAATTAACCCAAAGTACACAATCTTCTCCCATCACACAGTTCCTTTTACTATACTAAGCAGGAATATTACCCAAATCACTCGGTTCCTAACCATGATTTCTTCCCGTTCTACAGTAACACAATTACATACCTGCATCTCAATTATACTTTAGTTCCTTTGTTTCCAACTAGGTTGTGCGTATAGTGTACCCACATCCACAGATACTCAGAAGAAGGCTTTAAACTGTTTTGCCAAAGCACAAGATACAAAAACAACACATTCAAGAACAACTCTAGCTGTAGAAATATACAATGATTGTGCCGAATCATTATCTATAGAAAAAGGTAGGACAGTTGAAAGATGTTGCACAATATGGAATTAGTCTTGTAGGGATCCATGGGGGAGAGTCGCTGGGAGATAAGAATGTGTATGTTGGCCAAGAGTATGTGGGAATGAATTCTTAGTTTGGAGTTGGGGGTGATTTGTGAGATCCTTGGTGGTAGAGGACATGGTCTTATGCACATCCGCATTTATCCATCCTGGTCTTGGCTCTTGGAAGATTCTCTGGGTATTTTTTTTTTTTTTTTTTGTGGTTGGTTAACAATCAGAATTGAGGAAAGGGAAATGTCAGTGTGGTCAATTCTGCAATAGCTTGGAAGGTTAATATACACGGTCAGAACTTTGCAATTATAGAATTGGAAGGAGTTATACATGTTAGACTGGAAGAGAATCTAGGAATAGGGGGCTCGAGCCCCTTATTTCACAAGTGAGGAAACTACAGCTCAGAAATATAAATCATGGCTCTCATAGAGGAATATAACTGATTAAAATGAATAATTATAGGGAAATTCAGGCCTTTGGGGCCATTTTGTGGTTATAGGAACTTTGGATACATCCAAATTTGAAGTATTTTTGGAAACCTCACTCTAGGTCTGGAGTTGGCAAATGATAACCTGTGGGCCAAGTCCAACTGGACACTTATTTTTGTAAATAAAGTTTTTTTTAAAAAGACTTTATTTATTTATTTGACAGAATGAGAGAGAGAGAGAGAGAGAGAGAGATATCACAAGTAGGCAGAGAGGCAGGCAGAGAGAGAGAGGGAAGCAGACTCCCCTCCCTGCCGAGCAGAGAGCCTGATGTGGGGCCTGATCCCAGGACCCTGGGATCACGACCTGAGCCGAAGGCAGAGGCTTAACCCACTGAGCCACCCAGGTGCCCTTGCAAATAAAGTTTTATTAGAACACAGCCGTGACCATACAATACAATATTGTACCGCTGCTTTTATACAGCAATGGCCGAGTTGACTAGTTGAATAGTGGCATACACCATATGGCCCACAAAGACGAAAATATTTACTATGTGGTCCTTTACCAAAAGGGTTTGTGGACCCCTGCCCCAGGTAGTCGTCTTCTCGAAGCTGTCTTTTATTACACAGCTAATCTAGGGTGCCTGCCTTGATTGCTTTTCTGAAACGAAAATTAATTTGACAATTGTTTATAATTTAAAGAGCGACCCAACAGGCTATTTTGGGGACACAAAGGTATTGATGTAAAACTTAAGAGCCTCCAAAGTAACCGTTTGCAAGAAACCAACCTTTCACAGATTGGGGCTTGCGGGTTTTCCTGCGGATGAGGGAGATGGATGTTGGGAAATAAGCCAAACCAGGAAAAGTCATCACAAAAGTAATTTCCAGTGATCCTGTAACATTAGAGTTCATTGCCTCAAGAGCGGCATTGCCTGGATGCATCTTCAGACACTGCTCATTCAGCCAGATTGCCCTTTTGAAAGGCACTGGAATTTGCCCTTTTGAACACAACACCCCTCCGCAGCTGGGGAAGTGGAGCTCGTTATGGCTGAGGGCTTGCTGGAAGGTTCGTATGTAATCCACTGGCAGGGATGGTGCTCGGAGGAAAGAGGACAGGGAGCTCAAGACCACAGCCAGTTTCGAACGCTGCCTCATTAGTGGCAATTAGCACTCAGTCATGCCCAGGAGATTGTCCCCATAAAGCAGGTCAAATCAATTACTGCCTGCCTCGTAGACCAAGGAGGAGGCTCTCGCGGACGGCTCCCGCTCCTTCTGGGTTTTCGCGTCTGAGACCAGGAATGCTTTTGATTACACTGTCAAACCTTCTCTCCAGAGAAGGGCTTCCCTCTTTCCTTATGCTCTGTGTGCACAAAGAAATATCGCAGCCGTCAAAAAAGGCCCATCAGCATCTTCGAGGTTTTGGTTGCCGGAGAACTAGGGCCAACTTCAAGGATGCTGGAAACTTTGTGACTTGGTGAATGGATGCAGGGACCCGGAGGGGGTTGCTCACGGTGAGAGGGACCGAAAGTGGAGGAGTTCTGCACGTGACATGGATGCGAATTCCTCTCCCTGGCACATAGATAAACGGGCTTGAAAGAAAATCAAAGAATTGATCATGCCCTTGCTCGTGGCTAAACGGGTGACAGCGCTTTTGTCTTTTTAGGAGGTGATGGCGAGGGTCAGCCAAGGTGCCTCATGAGCTTCTGGGAAAAAAAGATGATGCAAGTGCCAGACGGGGTCCTGGTGTGGCGTCTTCACAGCTGGCGAATGTGGCCAGAGGTGCTTTCTGTCCTGTTTCACAGCCAGAGCCCTAAGAAGAGCAAAGCAGACTCCTTGGGAAAGAGCTGGAGACTTCTGCTTTTGACGTATCATCTTATGTCAATAGCACTTTGGGTAATTTTCAGTGGGTGTTTGCAGTAAGGCTCTCTCTGACTATCACTTGGCATTTATCTAGTTCCTTCGCTCTGATGCTGAATACGCTTTACAAGTGCCAGGGGCTGGTCTTCTTTGGAGTGGCCACGTGCTGGAGGATAGAAAGCTTCTCGTCACCTGCCCTGGGTCATCGATGAAGAAAACTCCCTAGGCCACCTGCCACCCCTCCCAGAACACCTCTCTGAGGCCTCACTGGTGGTCAGCAGAGGGGTGGGGGGCAGCGCAGTGGCAAGCTCAAGAGCAGAGACACCCTGAGGCGTGGCTGGGGTTCTGCGTTTGCCTCCTTGGTCTCAGCTCACCAAACGTCCTCCAAAAAATATACCACCCAGGGGGAAACAACAACAGCAAAAACCCAGTGTCTTTGTGCTATGCTGAGTTTATGGCACGTCCTTTCTTCTGGACCAGACTGCCGTCCGTAAGTCCCTTTGGTACTGAAATTCACCAGCACAAAGCTTTGGTGGTATTTCTCCAAATATCTGAGACTACCCTCATGACAGTCACCGAGAGGGCTTGTTGAAAGTCAGATGGCCAGGCACTTCCAAAACCTACTGAATCTGAATCTGAGGGTAGGGCATTCCCACAATTCTCACAGCCACTGAAGTCTGAGAAGTGCTTGTTTGGTTTCCTAAAGGCACGACGTTTCGCTTATGGTCAGGAATCCTGAGGATATGGGACTTTCATCTATGCTGTGGGTGATGCTCTCATTCAGGGTTTTCCAAATCTGTACTCTTTAGCGGGAACCATTCTCTGATTCAGCCTTTTCTCTGGCCAGTGTTCCCAGGACAGAGGAGTTGCTAGGCTAGGTCAGGACTCGGGGCGGCCACAAAACCAGACCACAAGGAGCTCTTGAGGCTCTGGGTTCCCAGTAAATTATGGAGTTTTCCATGGAAAGGAGGACAGAATTTGGGACAAGCAAGGTAGAGATGGAGGGGTGGGCTAGGAGCTGTGGTCAGGAATCCAGTCAGCTAAGCCAAGACACCAGCATCCAGAATGCTGTGACATGAAAATGAGTCTGAGTGTTTCAACAAGGCTCCCTAAAGGAAGGCTTCCCAACATGGATGGGGTTGGGCCCACTTCATCAGACCCACTTGCACGTGGCCCTGTGCTTGCTCCCACCAAGGTCCTGTCAACTCACCTGACAGCTTTAACATCTGCGTTGTTAGCTGCTTACCCATAGTCTGATGGCCCCACTGTGTTCCAGGCACAAGCTCTGAGCCAAGGACTCTAAGATGAGGAGACAGGGTTCCTGCCCTTGAAGGACATCGGAAGAGACGAGATGGGTGAACGAGTTGCACATTTCCTTGGGTAGCCAAGGAAATGTGCAAACTTCTCCTCTCAGCACCTTCACTTGCCTTCTATTACAGTCATTTCCAAGTGTATTTCCCGTCTGAATCTCACCATCTATCAGAACTGTCCATGTGAGGCCACAGCTCACCTCACCTCGGGGCCTGATGTCTTTATCAGCCCTACCTCTAACTCTCTCTCACCTATTCCCCAAAGTCATGCTGGCATTTGTTCTCTCCCCTTTCTTAATTTTTCCTGACTGGTCTGGAATTTGCTTGTCCTTTACTACTTTTCACTCTGGGTGCACCTTTTTTTCTCAGATATGGACCCTCAACTCTATGGTCAAATAATTTTCGACAAAACAGGAAAAAATATACAGTGTAAAAAAGACAATCTCTTCAATAAATTGTGCTGGGAAAACTGGACAGCTATATGTAGAAGAATGAAACTCAACCATTCTCTTACACCGTACACAAAGATAAACTCAAAATGGATAAAAGACCTCAACGTGAGACAGGAATCTATCAGAATCCTAGAGGAGAACATAGGCAGTAATCTCTTCGATATCAGCCACAGCAACTTCTTTCAAGATATGTCTCCAAAGGCAAAGGAAACAAAAGCAAAGATGAACTTTTGGGATTTCATCAAGATCAAAAGCTTCTGGGGGCACCTGGGTGGCTCAGTGGGTTAAAGCCTCTGCCTTCGGCTCAGGTCATGGTCCCGGGGTCCTGGGATTGAGCCCCACATCAGGCTCTCTGCTCGGCAGGGAGTCTGCTTCCTCCTCTCTCTCTGCCTGCCTCTCTGCTTACTTGTGATCTCTGTCTGTCAAATAAGTAAATAAAATATTTTTTTAAAAAAAGCTTCTGCACAGCAAAGGAAACAGTCAACAAAACAAAGAGGCAACCCACGGAATGGGAGAAGATATTTGCAAATGACAGTACAGACAAAACGTTGATATCCAGGATCTATAAAGAACTCCTCAAACTCAACACACTCAAAACAGACAATCATATAAAAAATGGGCAGAAGATATGAACAGACACTTCTCCAATGAAGACATACAAATGGCTAACAGACACATGAAAAAATATTCATCATCACTAGCCATCAGGAAGATTCAAATTAAAACCACATTGAGATACCACCTTACACCAGTTAGAATGGCCAAAATTAGCAAGACAGGAAACAATATGCATTGGAGAGGATGTGGAGAAAGGGGAACCCTCTTACACTGTTGGTGGAAATGCAAGTTGGTGCAGCCACTTTGGAAAACAGTGTGGAGATTCCTCAAGAAATTAAAAATAGAACTTCCCTATGACCCTGCAATTGCACTCCTGGGTATTTACCCCAAAGATACAGATGTAGTGAAAAGAAGGGCCATCTGTACCCCAATGTTTATAGTAGCAATGGCCACGGTCGCTAAACTATGGAAAGAACCAAGATGCCCTTCATTGGACGAATGGATAAGGAAGATGTGGTCCATATACACTATGGAGTATTATGCCTCCATCAGAAAGGATGAATACCCAACTTTTGTAGCAGCATGGACAGGACTGGAAGAGATTATGCTGAGTGAAGTAAGTCAAGAAGAGAGAGTCCATTATCATATGGTTTCACTTATTTGTGGAGCATAACAAATAGCATGGAGGACATGGGGAGATAGAGAGGAGAAGGGAGTTGGGGGAAATTGGAAGGGGAGGTGAACCATGAGAGACTATGGACTCTGAAAAACAATCTGAGGGTTTTGAAGGGGCGGGGGGTGGGAGGTTGGGGGAACCAGGTGGTGGGTATTAGAGAGGGCACAGGTTGCATGGAGCACTGGGTGTGGTGCCAAAACAATGAATACTGTTACGCTGAAAAGAAATTAAAAAAAAAAAAAGATTTATTTATTTATTTATTTGACAGACAGAGATCACAAGTAGGCAGAGAGAGAAGAGGAAGTAAGCTCCCTGCTGAGCAGAGATTCGATCCCAGGACCCTGGGATCATGACCTGAGCCGAAGGCAGAGGCTTTAGCCCACTGAGCCACCCAGCCGCCCCTGAGTGCACCCTTTTGATACTCCCTTCTTGATCTCTAGAATTTCTTTTCCCCATGAACTTATATGGACTAAGTCACGTCACTTCAAGTGCCTGGGTTCCACTTGTATTTGCTTTTTCCACTCACGTGCAGTGATCATTGGTGTAGAGAAGGTCTTGGAAATGTATTGGCTGAGACCGCTTTGAATCTATCGTCTGTGGCCTTGGCCTGACCCTTGCAATGGCTCAGCTATTCTCTTATTTGTGTTTCCTTTCTTGCTTTTGCAGACATCTTCTCCACCTTTCAAAGCCTCAGTATCACTTCTGTCTCCCTCACTCTGAGTAGACGAACTTGTCTCTTTTGTTCTGCAGAATATATAGAAGATTCAGGCAAACTTGCTAATTCCCCTTCTTCTAGGTCATGGTGTCTTCACTGGCTCCAAATTTGTATTTCTAGTTCAGTCACCTCTTTTGTCTCAAAAATCATCTCATCCTTTCAAGGCTAACTCTTGCATGTACGTTTGATGAGAGAAAATTTCATAATCAGATATTTTTTGGAAGGCCAGTATATTATACTTCCTCTTTTAGGGATTTGCATGGCACATTAGCATACTTTCAGCTTTGAGAAATTGTTCAGTAATAAAAAAATGTTTAACTTTGTTTAAACCAGTGTTTGTCATTAACTATAGAACACTTTTTTTTTTTTTTTTGGGCAATACATATTAATACTCTGGGCAACTCATTTTGGAAAACATTACTGAAACATGTAGAAGCTTGAGAACTTATTTTAACAATCTTTTCATCCTATCTTCCAGTATAAACCCCTTTCCTTATGACCTGGTGTCTTTTTGCAAATAATTGATCTTCAGTAAATGTTTGCTGAATGAGCAAATGAATGAGTCTATCTGCTCAATAGTATTTGGGATGCCTAGATGGCTCAGCCAGTTAAGCATCTGACTCTTGGTTTTGGCTCAGGTTGTGATCTAAGGGTCATGAGATTGAGCCCTGTGATGGGCTCCTTGCTGTTCGTGGAGCCTACTTAAGATTCTCTCTCTCTTTCTCTCTCCCTCCCTTTGCCCCTCCCCCATGCTTGCATATTTTTTTCTCTCTCTTAAAAAACAATGAGTATTTATTGAGTTATTAGCTGTATTCTAGACACTGGAGATACAGTAATGAATAAGACACAAAACCTCCTGTCCCCAAAGAGCTTCCTTTTGAGGGGAGGAAGCCAATTATGGATAGATGAATAGATAGAAGAATAATGTAAAGTGATGACAGGACTCAGATAGCACTTTTGATGGAAGAGGGGTATCAAGAAGGACCTCTGTATAGAGGTAACATTTGAGCCGAGGCCAAAATCAAGTGGAGGAGTGAGATACTGAAATATTTATAGAAGGAGGATGGCAGACAGAGGGAAAAGCGAGGTGTGTTGGTCTTAAAATATGTCTACAAATTCTTTGGTAATCTCTCTTCCAGAGAGGGAAATTTACTACCCATCCCCCTGAGTATGGGCTAACCTAGTGACCTCTTTCTTACAAAGAGTACACGGCAGAAGTGACGCATGCTTTCTGAGACTAGGTCATAAATGGCATTGCCGCTTCCTCTCTGACTTTTCTCTTGGGTCACATGCTCTGGAGAAAGCCAACTGCCATGCTGTAAGGACACTCAGACCTCCCCTCTTCCATGCTCATCCGGCTTGATGTACATCTAATCTTGAGCCGACCAAAATTGTTCAGCCCTTCCAAACTCCACTTGGTTGGCACAATCTCTTGTGTTGAGCCTACTTCAGCCTGTGAAATAGAAATCAACCCGAATCCAACGTCCTTTCAAAGCTAAAAAGATTAATCTCTGTGGTGTTGGCAGGATCTGAATTGAAGGGTAAGCAAACAGCAGCAAGGGATTATAAATCCCTGCTTGCTTCAACTATAAACCAATCTGTCCACAGCAAGAAAGCATTTAATAAAGGCTTTCATTGTACTGGAGGAAATGGAAAATTATACTCCATGAGCGAATGGTCTGCCAGCAACAGCCCGGAATCAGCAGCATGGATGCCTTTTAATAGTTTTAAAAAATCGATAACTTTAGTTTTTTTAATTAAATTGCTATAAGTGGGAAGAACACTTAATTACAGCTTCTATTCCTCCATCAAATGTTCTCCATGAAGAACTAGTATAATCATATTTGGATTCTTCCCAGACAACATACTTACGTATTTTTCATCACATTAGTGGGCTGAATTCTGTTTTTGGTGGCCTAGAATCAAAAATGAGAACAAATGGGGAAAAAATAACAAAACGGAAGCCTACCTAGAGAGCATCTGTGATGTCATAAATCCCAACTTGGGCACTAAGGAAAGGATGGGGGTAAAAAAAAAGAAAAAGAAAAAAACCCCACAAGATTTCAAACAGCAGCCACAGCACATCCTGTTCCTATTCTAAGCAGGAGCAGGCAAGAATTGGCCAATGTCCAATCTTGAGAAAGCACCTCGAGATTTTTAATATGTTGGTGAGAGCAGTGGGTGTTCTCAGGGTTGAAATGCTAGCGTGGTGCTTCTAAAAATATCCGAATGCAACGCAAGTCCCCTCTTCAGTTACTCGACTTTAATTAGAGTCTCTCTTCTGTGTATTTCTTATTTGTGCCACTTTCTTCTCATTTTTCGCATCCTCTTGCTGTCCTGGGGACTCTCCTGCGTGAATGCCGGCGGTGATGCTCAGCGGTACTGACAGGCTGCCACGCGGGGCACCGCCACTCTGCCCTGGAGCCTAGCTTACACCAGCACCTTGCTCCGATTCATGATCTAGAAAATTCCCCCTGCTCAGGTATGACAGATTTGACCCTGCGCAGATGCTTGCCGCAGCTTAAAGACCCCCCACCTTCCTCAGTCTTCATGACTCATTTTCTGAAGCGACAGACCCCGAAAGCCAAGTAAATAAAACCCTCCAACTTAAAAAACAAAACCAAACAAAACCAAACAAAACTAAAAGGTCTTTATCTCACATGCGAGCAAGATCAACATAAGTCACCTTGCCAGGTTATGGGTGATGACCTTCGTGCACAAGGCGGGAAGCCATCCCTTTCTTGACGGCTACACAAAGAGATGGGACTCTGTCACCTGGGTGGCGAGAAGCCCGGAAAGCTAATGCAGGTTCAGCATGTTCAGTAAGTTAAGTTTAGTCCCACCCTAGCAGTTTCCTTTAAAATCATAGTGTGTCGTGGAGGAAGTGAGGCACATGGGTTGAGAAGCTGTGACGTCATCCACCAGAAATAGCACATAGGACGTGGCAGGTAACCCTTTGCCGCTACCTCAGTGCTGTTCGTTCTGGAAGACACGCTTCATCTCACAAAAGGCAGGGCCAATTCTCTTTTGTTTATTTTTCTGTTTTCGACCCAGTCTTCCCAGCCTAAAAGCCCCTCCCTAGGCTCACAGGAAAGGCACCAAGATGAACAGATCACAAAGTGAGTCCTAGAACTCACACTCACAGAAGTGAAAACTACAGCAGGGAAAAGAGCAACCTTATAACAATATAGGAAAGCTTCTTTCTCTCACCCCACGTGTACAAAAGGAAAGCTGTTTGGATGGTCAGGAAGAATGGGTTCATGCAGCAGAGACCTCCTCTGAGTGTGTCTACACTTGGCAGCAGGACAAGTGCCCCGTTTGCCAGCAAAGGTCACCTCTTGGCAGATGGTTGGAAGAAGTCTGGGCTGGCCTGACACTTCCTTCTGTCCTCACCCCTCTGCAGCACCCACAGTTTTGCCTGTTGAGGTTGGGTTGGGACCAGTCTCTTGCTTTTGTATGTCCTTGGGAAGAATGATTGTTTATAGCATTAACAAGGAATATTTTTTTGTGATGACATTCGTCATTTGTTTACCAGCACTTCCCTGTCAGTCTTCCCTCGGAAATCCCCAAAGAGCGAGACCATGCCTCCCTTATTCAGTGTCTCTCCCAAAGAGTGATCTGGGTGAGAGGTCACCATCTCAGCCCATGGCCTATGAAGCATGTCAAAATTTGGATGAGACAGACTCGGAGAGGAGTGATATGGTGGAGTCTTCTCTGATTGATATATTGGCAGCTGTCAATTACCACTGACACAATGGAAAGGAAAAGGCTCACTTTCCCAAAACACAGATTAATGAAAGGGAATCCAATTGCTGTGGGAGATTTTTTTTTTTTAATTAAGGGAAGAAAGCATACATTCAGGAACAGGATCATACTTGCAAAAGTCAGAGGAAAAAAGGAAATATGAAAAGTATTGCCTCTTCCAAGAAATTGTACATGATAAAATTCAGAACATGCCATCTGACACAAATCTATTTTAGATACCTTCTGTGATTCTGTGGTAGGTAATTGGCTCTGTAGCCAACCTTGCCATTGCTAAAATGCACGGGCTGCTCCCTTTCCTTCACACCCCCATCAACACCCCCCCCCCCAGAAACCCCAGGGGTAGGACCTGGGTGATTCCAATGTGCAGTCATGGTTGAGGACCAGAAGCTGAGAACTTGTGCTAACTTTCTGTGCCGAAGCCAGAGCCTCCAAAGGTAAAATGACACAGATATATTTATCTTTCATATCTCCTTTTTGAAAAATGGTGCCTGCGTTTTAGCTAGGTTAAACGTATCAGAAGCCTTGCCTTAGTCCCTGAGATTGAAGTCCATTTCGTATGACAAAGCCATCCCTTGAAGGAACGCTGATTATAAAAGTGGGTAGTTCTCTAATAGTGAGCAAAATGTGTACAGAACTTTGGGATGCCGCCTTCCCATCCTGGTCTCATGGTCTTCTAGCTCACTGAGCTGCGAGGCTAGAAGGAACTATTTGGAGCTTCTCATTTTAAGTATCTGTCACCATTTGTGGGTGTCTTTAGCGGCTTGCTGCCTTTTCCCATCTTTGGGACTGTCACCAGTATGTCTCTTGGGCCAGTTCATCATCTTTGGGCTTCGTCACCTATACTTACTCTGAAAAATCTCCAGAAGGAGATAATGTTATCATTTTTCTCAATGCAAGGAGGAGGACAGGTGTGTAGGTGTCCTTGGCAGCTCTGCACTCATTAGCTTTCCTGGCTTTTAATGATGACCTGGCTCTCATAGGAATAAAGGTAATCTGGAAAACTCACTCATCACGAAGGGCTAAGATCCTTGTGGGTTGACATCGCCACGCCATTTGCGCACAGAGAGCAGTGTTTTCCATTCACTCGATATAATAAACAGTTGAGTCTTTTCGTGCCAGGCACCATGCCATTGACTGCAAATACACTGGTGAACGAGGCATTGCACGGTGCCTGACTTCAGAGAAGTGACCTCCTGATGGACTTCTCATGACAAAAAGGGACTAGATTATTAATTTCGGAATTTCAGGCATTTAGAGAGAAATTTTGGAGTCATCTTGGATTTCCTTATATCATTGTATACAGGATACCAAACACTACTACTGTCAGTAAGCTTGGCCCCATAGCTCCCTTTTGCACATCTGAGAGATGTTTATATAAATGTATCTGTGTGCACACACACAACTGGTTTGGAATATTATTTGAATTGCTGGCTAAATACAAGTTTTAAGACAAAGAACATCTTACTTAAAAAATGACTACCAGTACCTTCAGCTCCCCTTCTCTCATTTTTCTGTCACTCTGGTATTTAGTTGAGCCTGTAGAAAAAAGAATTGTCAAGGCCCCTGCCTTGATTTGCTCTCACTAGAGCCTTAAGGCTTTGAACGTCTGACAATCAGTTCACTCCAGGCAGTTGGACTCAAGAGATGGTTGATAAGCTTTTGAAGAAAACAAATCTTAGCAGGTTACGGAAGGGAAAAAATGAAAGACAACATGCAAAGCATCACTGGAGTGGCATGGTGCCGGGGCTGCTTGGGTCGCAGGGCTGCACTCGGACGAATCATTCTTGTTTATCATTTAGTAAGGTCATTGCTTGACATTTCGAGACTCTACTGCCTAAATTGTATTTTTTCCTTCTTTCCCCTGTGTTGTTTGTTTTCCTGAATCTCTGAGAAAACAAAGTTTTACTAAGTCCATTTTTTAAATGTTGTGCTTGATTTTAACTCTCAGCATGAAAACCATCTAGAATCATAGCACTTAAGATATATTATACTGTGTTACTAAGGAGAAAATTTTAATAAAACAAGAATCATTTGGGAGAATGAAAGCAGTCTTTTGGCAGTTTTAGCACCTTAATAATTTCATCTATTTTTATTTATCTATTATCATCTATCAGTCATTTTATTTCCCTTAGCATATATACCTTTATGCTTAATATAACCAGGAGTTACGTAGGGGTATGATGGTTACAAAGATGAATGGCCTTCTTTACTAGTGTTCATTTTTGTATAGTCCAGTGTTTTACCTAAAAATGACCAAACCTGTGTTGGGGATGGTGACGTAAAGTCTGTTTCTGACACAGAGGATGCACAGGGGAGCAGGGGATGACAGCTAAAGGGCTCTTTTCTAAAGCCAGCAAGAGCATGGGTGCCTGGGACAGCTCTTGTCGGTCCCTCTGGATAGTGGTGATCAATGAAGCTATCATTATTAATTAGCTGCTCTGGGCAAGGCCCTCATGTAGTACATTTTCAGGGATGGATGGATCATAGTCCTTTCCTTCCCATTTCTAAAAGAACCTAGGATCCAGGTGGAGACAAATGGACAGTAGAGGAGATAGTGCTGACCCCAACCACACTTAGCCAGGGGAGTCTGAAGGACACAGAGGAAGGAACACAGGATCAGAAGCTGAGTAGGGGGTAATAGATAGGTGCTGAGGAGCTATAGGGCATTCTAATGAGGGCACATGGCTGCCAGGGAAAGCTTGAGAACCAGAATGTTCCTTGGGCCCAGTGGCTGATGACCTAATGGGCACCATGCCACGCTGTAATGACTAACACCTGCTCCTCTTCTCCATCGAGGTCAGCAAACTTCTTCTGTAAGAGGCCAGGGAGCCAAGATTTTTGGTTTTGTGGAGCATGCAGCCATTCAATTCTGCTATGTTAGTGAAAGCAGCAATAGACATTATGTAAATGAATGGGTGTGGCTGTGCTCCAATAAACTTTATTTATTTTTAATTTAGATTCCATTAGCCAACATATAGTAGACTGTCAGTTTCAGAGGTAGCGTTCAATAATTGTTCAGTTGCGTATAACACCCAGTGCTCATCACATCACATGGCCAATAAAGTTTTATTTACATAAACAGGTAGCAAGCCAGATTTGGGCTGTGGGCTTTCATTTGCTGTACTCTTTTCTATTCTACAAATCTCGTATTTAGTTGTCCCCTTTTTTTTCTTTGTAGCCAGTGATAGTGAAGCAGCTATTTTCTAAAAAGAAACTTAACTAAGAAATGAAAACAAACTAGCCCATGTAAGTCAGCTTAGAAGATTAGTGTTAGAGCAGCACCTAGATGGCACAATGGGTTAAGCATCTGACTCTGGGTTTTGGCTCATGTCCTGCTCTCAGGGTCACGAGACTGAGCCCTGCACCAGGTTCTATGCTCAGAGGGGAGTCTCATTGTCCTCCAGACTCTCTTTCATTCTGCCCCTCCCCCTATGAACAGGTATGCATGTGGGTTCTCTCTCAAATAAATAAACAAATCTTTAAAAAAAAAAAAAAAAAGGAAGATGAATGTTAGAGAAAAAATCATGGACCAAACAGAATCCCTAGATGAGGTTGTCTCTAGTTCACCTGGCCCTTTTTTGGCTCTAACTCCATCTTAACAAACTCCAGTTTTCAGCTTACTTCCAAGGGTGAAATGACCTGTTATATCCTGGGCTCAGTGAATGGATAGAAGTTATCTGATTTACCCATGCTCTGTCTGAGCCTCATCTTTTGGGCATGACCGAGGTAGGGTGGAATGTCCCCTAGAGTCACCAAATCACATCTTCACAGTGTATATTATTGTAAACATGCAGTGAATTCTTATTCGTTAATTCCCAGCAAGAGTAGAGGAAGCATTTCCTCAGAAGTCATGATCCATATTATGTACAGTGACAAAGCTCATTCTTTTAATGTAGTGCATAAATAAGACATTATTAATGATATGTAGGTAGATTATATTAGAGAGTGCATAATATCTTCAAATTTAGCATTCTATTTCCCACACAACAGTATGAATCCATCAATCTTTATGGAATATAGGGTACAACGATAATTTATGATTCCTAAGTCCTTAATAGACAATAGCTCTTTCTCATACAGGAGATAGAAACAGCACCAGTAGTATTAACAGAGAGAATTTCATATAAATAATATTCCCAGGCCTTGGAAAACTAAAAAAATAAAAAGGAAACACATATCGTGGAGGTGGCAACAGTGGGAAGTACAACCTCTATGACTCAGCAAAAAAGGGAAGGAAGTGGAAGCGGAGAAAGGAGGTGGAAGACGGGGACAAGAAGAAGGAGGAAGAGAAGAGGTTGACATTACCCAAACTTAGATGCTTGAAGGAGGGGGCCCCCAGAAGGACTCAGGCCTTTGGGGAGATTGCAATACCTGGCTGGTGTTGCTGTCTCTGAGCTCCAAGAAGGGGCACATGGAGCTGGGACCTAGACCTCTAGGAAAAGTACTTCTACAGTGAGTGTTAGCTCCCAGAGTGCACGATGGGGCTGGTTCTGAGAGTGTCAGGAAAATTTCAAGGCAGAACCAACAGGTGCTACTGGGATGAACAGCCACCTCCAGGATAAAGAAGCATTGCTGGGATGATGCGGACAGAAAGGAAAGCAAACAGGAAGGAGGGATTCCCTGCTTCCTCTTCCAAACTCGAAATGCTCCTCTAGTGGCCCCTGTTGGCAGAGCCTAACAAAGTGTCTGGGAAGCAACCATATCCTTGGCAGAGGCCCAGGCTGGCACCACAGAGCTAAAAAGGGGAGGGTGGTTTTGAAGCTGGTGTGCCCTGGAAGAGCGTGCTGCTGATAAGTCACATGTGAATCAAATTTTATTCAATAGAATAACTTCCTTTCACCAACTTTCAGAATGATTTCAATAGCTGCTTTATCTATATTCAGAAGAGGGGGGTAGGAAAGCTGCAGTTACTTGGTTGCTGGACATTTTGCGTTTTCCATGTCTCTCCATTTTTTTTTTAAAGATTTTATTTATTTTTTGACAGAGAGAGAGACAGCAAAAGAGGGAACATAAGCAGGGGGAGTGGGAGAGGGAGAAGCAGGATCCCCACTGAGCAGGGAGCCTGCTCAGGATCCTGGGATCATGACTTGAGCTGAAGGCAGACGCTTAACGAATGCCTCCACCCAGGCGCCCCTATATGTCTCTCCTTTCTTCAGCCCAGGGGACCACAAGCTTTTTCTGTAAGGAGCCATCTCAGATAGTAAAAATTTTCAGCAATGTGGGCTCATCACACTACTCAACTCTGCCTTTGTTGTGTGAAATCAGATGGAGACATACATGGAAATGGCTGTGTTTTGATAAAACTTTATTAACAGAAACAAGTGGCCAGTAGGATTTGGTCTTCTCTTGCTCCAGTGCAGTGATTCTCCACTCTGAATGCACATTTAAATTAATCCTGGAAAGCTTTAAAAATACAGATGCTCCGGGGGCGCCTGGGTGGCTCAGTGGTTTGGGCTGCTGCCTTTGGCTCGGGTCATGGTCTCAGGGTCCTGGGATCAAGCCCCGCATCGGGCTCCCTGCTCCACAGGAAGCCTGCTTCCCTCTCTCTCTCTCTCTGCCTGCCTCTCTGCCTACTTGTGATCTCCGTCTTTCAAATAAATAAATAAAATCTAAAAAAAAAAAAAAAAATACAGATGCTCAGGGCGCCTGGGTGGCTCAGTGGGTTAATGCCTCTGCCTTCAGCTCAGGTCATGATCCTAAGGTCCCGGGATCGAGCCCTGCATCAGGTTCTCTGCACAGCAGGGAGCCTGCATCCCTTCCTCTCTCTCTGCCTGCCTCTCTGCCTACTTGTGATCGCTATCTGTCAAATAAACAAATAAAATCTTTAAAAAAAATATATAGATGCTCAATTCCAACTTTCCAGAGATTGTTATTCAATTGGTTTGAAATGGGACCTCGGCATTAGGATGTTTTAAAAGCTTCCTAAGTGATTCGAATGTGCAACCAGAGTTGAGAACTGCTGCTTTAGACTCCTTGTAATCCCTTAATCAAGTGATCAATCAACAACAGTTCTTAAATGCCGTAAGGGATTCACCATTTGAAAGAACTGGGAGGTGCATTATTTCACAAAAGTTTTTGGAAGCCAGAAACATCATATCCTCATTTATCTTTCATAAGTTCAGATTTCCATACATTAATTTTTAAAAAGTAGGAAGCAAGTGTATATATACAAATAGGGCTCTTATGCATTTGTTGGTTTTGAAGTAACGGGATCTATCACAAGACACTGGTGTCTTGTTCATCTTTGTGTGTCTGGCATGCAGTGACGGTTGAAAAATATTTGTTGATTGAATTCATCAACACGTGAATGAAGAAAGAAAGGAAGCAGTTACCATAGAAATCTTAATCATCATTCAATTGAGATTGTGCCCCAGGCTTAAGAGACAACTACTATATGGCCACCATTGAAAATTTGTCATGGATAGAATAGCCTTGACTTCTGTACATAGATTAATTTCTTTCAGGATACCAGTGAAAGCGAGTGACAGGACACCCGTATGACAGTGCAAGACCCAAGAGCCATTTCATTTCCGGAGGCCACATTTGTAAAATTCTCACTATTTTTATTTACAGTCTCACATGTAGAGCCCACAAAAACCCAAGAGTGTTTTGGACCGTGTTGTACTTTCCTGGCAAAGTGTTTGTGGTAACCGTCGTGGCATTAGCAAGGGAAAGGAGGAGATGGAAACATTAAGAGGGTACTACTGTTTCCCCTTGTCTTCTTGGGCTGTTGCAGGCGCTAAGACTGATGCCTTGGGTAAAATGGGGAATAGTGGCTGTGACTGCAGTGGGGATGATGCCTGGATGTCATTATTAAGCAAAGAGCGCGGCTGAAGCGTCATAGTTGCAGGCTTACACTGAGTGCCTCAATTACCAACGAGATCCCCTCTTTTAGAAACCCTTCGCTATCTAGCTCCCCTTTTGAATAACAAGATCTTCAAGTATTTTCGGTAGTTGAGATATTTTAAAATTCAAGTCAAAAGTGGAAAGAAACCATTATAACTTCCTAATGTATTTTCCCCCATTAAAATGATTCTGTAGGCATTATCAGACCATAGAGCAGCTGCCAAATAAGATTCCAGTTTCTGTGAATATTGTCTGTTTTACATACATGTATATTTGCCCAGCTAAGTAAGCAGTCCAAGAGACATTTTTTATTCTGTGGATTTCCAGACCTCTGGTTTCTCTCTCTCTCTTTCTTTCTTTCTTTCTTTTTTTTTTTTTTAAAGATTTTATTTATTTATTTGGCAGAGAGAGAGAGAGAGAGAGATCACAAGTAGGCAGAGCAGCAGGCAGAGACAGAGGGGAAGCAGGCTTCCTGCTGAGCAGAGAGCCCGATACGGGGCTGGGTCCCAGGACTCTGAGATCATGACCAGAGCCGAAGGCAGAGCCTTTAACCCACTGAGCCACCCAGGTGCCCCAGACCTCTGGTCTCTTAACCAGTCTTGACATGAGCTACAAAGTTTCAGATGTATAACTTCCCACCTGCTGTTCATTTGTTCCCAGCCTCCATTTAACAATGGAAACACCTGGGGAGCTAGAACAATCTCTGGTGATGGACAAGGTCCCATCCACCCAGGACTGACTTAACTGGTCCAGGGGGTCTGCTGGTAAGTTTCCCAGATAATTTTAATGTGTAGCCAATGCTGAGAACTTTTAAGTTATGTCTTGTGGCGATAACCTATTTTTCTAATTCAAACCATTTTGTTTCCCCTCCCCCTCACCTTATTTCAAAGGTCTTCCTGGGATTGGGACCTTGCCTTTTCTGGAGACCAGAGAACTATCTTTGAGTGGTCTTATACCTGGGCTGTTGGCTTGCTTGTTGACCTTTGTTCTATCTGCTTACAATCTGAGCTTGGGCTGTTTGTGGAATCTTCGCTAGCCTTCCCGTTAAAATGCACTCCATGCCGGACTGCTAAGTGCCTCATGCTTGGCTGGGTGCCATTTATTTATTTTGCCCATTATCAGCACACACAGGCTTTCACACTCTGCCTCCCAGCCCCTGCCTACCTTCCCAGCACCTTTTGTGCCCCAGATGACAGATCTCATTTATTCTGAGCGTCTGCCTTTCTCAGCCTATCTCATTACGTTGCAGTTTCCTGGGCTGTATCTGATTGTGTCCAAAGATACGAAAGAAAAACCATAAATAATTTACATAAGCCAATATATTTCATATAAAAATACTTCTGCTCAAGGAACTCAGGTGTGTGTAAATGATGTCAGAATTCTTAAGTCTCTTCAAGTCACACGGTTGGAAAAGAAAGTAAAAGTTTTCCTCAAGTTCTCAAAAAGAGGAAAGGGAATTCACTAGAAAGAAAGAAACAAGACTCAGTTCTAAACCAAAGCAATTAGAAATCTTATAAAGAAACTTATTTTATCGATGTCTTTCTTTTCCTTACTCTCCATTCCTGTAGCAGAGACAAGGCTATCTATCTGTTCAACAAACTGTTGTATTTTCCTCTTCCTGGGCAGACAGAAAGACTCATTTCCCTGGCTTCCTCAAAGCTGAGACCTCAAAACTGGGTTCTGTCCACTGGCTTGTTGGTGGAAGCTATCTAAGCCCTTCCCAAATCATGTCCTTAAAGGCAACCACTCAATTGTTTAGTCTTCTCTTCTCCCGCTTCTGTACCCTTGGAGGCCAGATGCAACTACAAGATGGTGGGCTCTCCCCCATGATGTGTCCCTAAGTGAGATGACAAGACCCTCTTTGGCCAACCATGTTGGATTTTTAATGAGAGAGAAATATACCTTGGTTAAGCCACTGAGTGTTTTAGTTACCATACAATAGCCTGTGTATCCAATTAATACATTTCATTTCTATTTTTTCCTTATATTTTGCTTCAAGATATAATTGAGAGAACAACACAAAGTTTGTTGTAGAACCACCTGTTGAAGACAAATGATCAAAATCTTTTACCATGGCAGAGCGATAATAATAATCTATGAAATAGCCCAATTACCATAGTAATTTATTTTACTTTTTTATAGTATCTCTATAGGAAATGATCAATTGACCTATTTTATGCAATATATACACCTAGCAAAGTCTTTTTTCCACTACAAAAGCTATTTTTATTAAAGAAACATAATTTAAAAAGCTAATTCAAAATAAATTACAACACACACACACACACATACTTATACAACATATATATGCACAAACAGATTTTCTTAGACATGTATCTGGGAAAAACAAAATACCTCAGAACAAATGGTATGTACAACTAAGAGATAGTTAGTTGGCCACTTAAATAAATTAATGACTCTAAGAAGATTTCTAGCAAATTATATTAAATATATTTAATAATATAAGTTTAGTAGAGTTTTGCCTGTGGCTTTTTTTTAATTTAAATTTTTTATTTTTTTTAAATAAACATATAATGTATTATTAGCCCCAAGGTACAGGTCTTTGAATCGCCAGGTTTACACACTTCACAGCATTCGCCATAGCACATACCCTCCCCAAGGTCCATAACACCATCACCTTCTCCTGACTCCCTCCCCGCTGCAACCCTCAGTTTGTTTAGTGAGATTAAGAGTCTCTTATGGTTTGTCTCCCTCCTGATCCCATCTTGTTTCATTTATTCTTTTTCTACCCCCAAGCCCCCGCACCCACGTTGCATCTCTACTTCCTCATATCAGGGAAAGCATATGTCTTTCTCTGATTGACTTATTTCGCTAAGCATAATACCCTCTAGTTCCACCCACGTCGTCGCAAATACACATAGCAAAGTCTTAACAAATACAAATTTACACAGAACAGAGATCTAACTACTTGTTGTATGTTTCCATACATCCAAAGTATTGTGAGGCCCCAGATGGAAGTTGCCAGAAGGTTAATCACACCTTTCTCCTTGAAGCTTTCTTTTACTTTGTTTCTAGGACAACCACATACTTCTGATTTTCCTCCAATCTCAACATCCACTTATTGTCTCTTTTACTGGTTTCTTCTTGTCTCCTTGACCGCTGAATATTTTGCTTCCCCAGATCTCGGTCCTTGGATTTGTTCTTTTTCTACATAAAATCCTCACTTAATCTCCGAGATTATTTCCATGGCTATAATTATTATACATACAACCATGTATAATATTTGCATGATTTCTGTAATCATGTATATGATATTATGTATATTATATTATATTTCTATAGTATTTCATGATTTCTCCTGGAAACCTACTCCTCCTCAAGTTTTTCTTGTTTCAGTAATAGAGAATTCATTTTTCCAGGTGCTCAGACTAAAATTTGGGAAGTCATCTTTGACTTCTCTCTCATCTCACAAATTTCCAGACTGACTGTAGAGAGAGGAGCTTCCCTGACCATTGATGGCAGAACCAGTTGCCCTCTGTCAACAAATACAAAGTCCCACTACTTATTTCACCATTGTTCTCACTATATTCTCTGTTCAGATTGTTGCTTTCCTGCTGTAGTACCATAATATATTCTCAACACAGAAGCTAGAGTCGTCTTGTTAAAATATAAGTCAAGTCATGTTATTCCCTCATTAGAATCCTTCCACTGGTGTCCTACAACTCTCATAATAAAAGCCTAAGTCTTGGGACGCCTGGATGGCTCAGTTGGTTAGACGACTGCCTTCGGCTCAGGTCATGATCCCGGAGTCCTGGGATCGAGTCCTGCATTGGGCTCCCAGCTCCATGGGGAGTCTGCTTCTCCCTCTGACCTTCTCTTCGCTCATGCTCTCTCTCACTGTCTCTCTCTCAAATAAATAAATAAAATCTTAAAAAGAAAAAAGCCTAAGTCTTTGTGATGGCATACAAAATGTTTTAGGTTGAATCTTACATTGCCTCTCTGACAGTGTCTACTATAGCTCTCCCCCTGAAATCAACTCAGCCAGGTTGGTCTCCTTCCCATTCCTTAAACAAACCAGGCATCTTCCCAACTCAAGGCCTTGAAAGGGAAGCCTTGCTATTGTTCTGCCTGGAACCCGCCCCCCCCAAGATAATCCCCTGCCTTCTCCCTCATCTCCTTTGGGAGCTCACTATTCACCATCAGACACTTATATTTGTACTGACTTGTTTATTTCCACTAAAATATAAACTCTATGATGAAGAGTTTTGTATATATTACATTCTACTATCTTACCAGCACCTAGACTAGTGCCTGACTTGACTTAAGTGATAAATAATTGCCAAATGAATAAATAAATAAGGGAAGGAAGAAATGAAGAAATGGATTTTCCTCCAGGGTTTAAGTAACACTGGCCTTAAACCATTTCAGAAAGATGCTTAAAATATCATCACAGGGTCATCACTCCTCCAGTGAATTCCAATTAAATCCCATTACTAACAGGAAATGTATGCTGATGTTACAGCTCTCATTGTGTGCGAGTTATTTATATCTGCTGGGCTGAGGTTTTAAGAGATTTCTAGTGCTTGCTCAAAGAAGATGGATAAACTGATTATAATGCTTCATATGTTTCTATTATCCAGGGTCTAGTAAAAAAAAAAAATCCAGAAATCATACTAGGTACTTCGACTGAAGAAATTTAATGTAGGGAACTGGTCACACAGTACTGGAGGTTAGAAAAGATGAAAGGGCACACAGAGCTCATCTAGTGATTGTAACTGAAGGGGGAGATGCTAACTCCTGGGGTTGTGAGGATACAGTAAAGAGATAGAGATCATCAGAATTAAGAAGTTTGGAAAATATCATATGACCCAGAAATTCCACTTTGAGATACATACCCAAGAGAAATGGAGGCATAGGTCTACACAAAACTTGTACATAAATGTTCACAGTATAAGTCTTCACAAAAGCAGAAAAGTGGAAGCAACCCAAATGTCTACTGATTGATGAACAGCTGTACAAAAATACTATTCCGCCCTAAGGAATGAAGTACAGGCTACAGCATGAATGAACTCTAAAAAAAATTACTCTAAGTGAAGGAAACCAGTTACAAAAGGCTGTAAATTGTATGAATTCATTTACATGAAATGCCCCAAATAGGCAAATCCATAGACACGGTAAGTAGATTAATGGTTGCTTTGGGCCGGAGAGGGGTGGCAAGTGACTCCCAATAGATACTGGGTTTCTTCTTGGGATGGCGAAAATGTTCTAAAATCGGATTGTGTTGATGGAGGCCCAACTCTGTGAATACACTAAAAAACACTGAAACGCATATTTTAAATGGGCACATCGAATGGTACGTGAATGGTATCCCCATAAAGCTGTCAAAGAAAAAGCCTGGGAGAGAGGCTCTGTGGGTCTCAGGCTGCAACCCTTGATGAAGGGCCCAGCTAGCCCACTTCTGGTACCTCTGAGGTAACATGATAAAGCTGGTTTGGGTACAGAAATGAAAGTTGGAGGCTGGAACCAACTGAATTGCTGTGATAAAGGTCTGTTGTTATTGACATGACACAGAAAGAGTGAGGAGAAGGTAGTCTTTTTTTTTTTTTTCCCCCTCTTCTAGCCTTTTAATCTCAGTCTAGCTCCCCCTACACTCTGAACTTCACAGTAAACTGGCAAAAGAGAAACATAGTTTGCTGAGGTCTGGTCCCAAAGCAGTGTACAGGAGGGCACACTGGAGCTATCAATGGCCCAATAACTGAGAGAATCCAGATCTGTGGTATCACAGGATTTATACATGCTCTTGCATGTATATTCTAAATTCTATTAAACTAAAGTTACAAATTTATTATTGGCCTAACAATATATTACTATCCTTTGCATAAACAAAGATGCTCTCATAGTCTCTTCAAAAAGGGGAAAGACTAAGTCCCAATTATCACGAGAGTCTTCTGGGGTTGACAGTCAGTATTCCTCTTTCTGGATAATTTTATCCCTCTTTGAGTTTAGTCACAATCACACTTGAGTATTCTGGAAGCTAAAGGCTAAAGTATGACAATTTCTGCAATTTCTGAGTCTAAAATTACTTCAAAGTAAAAGAAAGACAAAATTTTGACGTTAACTATCATGAACGATACACAAAATACGGAGGGAAAAGGAGAAAAAAGGACAAAAGGAATTGGTGTTATATAGACACAAATATGTGCATACGCACATGCAAACACACACACAGTCAGGGTCAAGGAAGAAAATATAAATGAAGACTTCATTTCTATTACCAAAGACCTATAACTGCTTGCAAGGTCATCACTGATATCTGTAACTGCTGTCTTACAATTGCCAGCCATTCCACGTTCCTTTTTTCCTGAGCCAGCCAGTTGGTTTTCCATTCTTTTACCAGGTTGGGTGGTTCTGCCTTCCTCCCTCCCCCCCCCACCCTCCCCTCAGGGGCCAAGATAGGGAGGTTGTTGTTACCATTAGCTTTTATTTTTGGACATAGAAAGTACCAGAAGGATTCACAGAGACTCCCTTGGATTCCAGACATAATCTACTCTAACTCCACTGAGTAGGAGCAACTCAGTCCCCTCCTTGGTAATCCAGATCAACTGTCTCAACCAGGACAGGTCTTTACCCTTGTTTGCCTTTGGATTCAGGGGTTCCAGGAGTACAAAATAGCCAGTGTTAGTCTCAATCGCCATTTTAATGAAATCAGGGTCGTGTCCCCTACTCGGAACTAAATCCTCCAACCCAGCATAAACCGAGTAAAGGGCTTTAAATCAAACATTCCGTGAGTAGGATATTAGGTGTAATGGTTAGAGGAGTCACTCCCACTTCCATCCCTTGATTCTCAGGCTGTGATTTCAAGCTTGTGGGAGCTAAACATCGATATGTTGTTGCTGATTCAAAGCATATGTTACCTCCTGTGAGATAGCTCCCAATCTTTTTTGTTTTACTTCTCTCCCAACTGGTCATAACTAAAACTTTAGTCAGGCTTTCCTTTCTTCCATTAGAACAGCTGCTTCTGGGTGATGACGTATGTGGTTAGAGCAGTGAATTCCATGGGCATGCAGTCATTGCCACACTTTTTTCTCTGTGCCCTGAGCTTTTGGTAGAAGCAATGATTTGTGGGCCATCATGATGGCGAATAAAGCATTCCATGTGTGCACAGATGGTGGTGCTGGCAGAAGTATCGGCAAGGAAGGCAAATCGATATCTAGAAAACATGCTGCTCAAGCGAAGAGAGCACACTACTCCATGGGTGACAGAAGGGATCCAATGTAATTAACCTGCCACCAGGTGGCTGGTGTGTCCCCTGGGAGAATGTTGCCATACTGGAGACTTAGCATTGGTTTCTGCTATTAGTAACAGAATTTAGGTTTTAGTTTTACATTTAGAATTTAGTTTAGGCACTCAGCAGTGGCAGTTGCTGGACTGGCTGGATCAGGTAAGCTAGCTTTTTTCTTTTTTCTTTTCCTTAAATTTAAACTCAATTAGCCAACATATAGTACATCGTTGGTCTCAGATGTAGCGTTCAATAATTTATCAATTGTATCTAACACCCAGTGCTCATCACATGACATGCCCTCCTTAATGCCCATCACCCAATTACCCGATTCCACCCCCCTCCCAACCTCTCCTCGAGCAATCCTCAGGTTGTTTCCCAGAGTTAAGAGTCTCCCATGGTTGGGAAACTGTGCTCCATACGTAGGGCCACTATGATTATTATCTGCTCAAGCCACTTTCTTAGATGGAAAGCCCAACAGGAAGTCACTGCAAAAGTGGCTGAGTTAACTGACTCTTGCCACACTGCCTTGATTTAGCTCCAAGCCTTGCTCCCAGATGGGTTCAAAAATGGCGCTTTCAGATTATATTGCAATGGAATAGCCCAAGAGTGCTTACAGAAGATAAACGGCTGCCAAACTGGCCAGAGACGGGCCATCTTCCTTTCTAAATTTATAGCACTCTGATCTTTTGCCTCACGGAGCAGGGGATGAGCCAACCCCATAGTCTCTTCCCCGGTTAAACAACAGTGACAGCTAGGACAGCTGCAGCAGCAGCAAGAAGACCTAAAATGCATGGTGTGTTCACTGTGTACCAGCCGCTATGCTAGATATTTTCCATGCATTATCTTGTCTTGCTTTTCTTCCGGGGTTCAACTTTGTGGTTCTTCTTTCATATTCAGTCATCCTATGGGAGCAGATCCTTTAAATGGTACTGCAGGGATGTTCACACAATAGAGGCATTCATTACCCAAATGCTAAGTTCCCCTTGGGTGGGCATGCAAACGGGTGCAGCCACTGTGGAGAATAGTACAAAAAAATAGTACAAAAAGTTAAAACTAGAACTACCCTATGATCCAGGAATTTTGCTACAGAGTATTTACCCCCCCAAAACAAAAACACCCCGTATGTTTATAGCACCATTATTTACAATGGCCAAATTACGGAAGCAATTCAAGTGTCCCTCTATAGATGATAGGATAAAGAAGATGTGGGGTATACCTACAATGGACAATGATTCCATTCCATTCCATTCCATTCCATTCCATTCCATTCCATTCCATTCCATTCCATTCCATTCCATTCCATTCCATTCCATAAAAAAGAATGAAATCTTGGGACGCCTGGGTGGCTCAGTTGATTAAGTGTCTGCTCTCAGCTCAGGTCATGATCTTGGGGTCCTGGGATCGAGCCCCACATTGGGCTTTCTGCTCGGCAAAGAGCCTGCTTCCCCACCTCTCTCTGCCAATTAGTGATTTCTCTCTCTGTGTGTCAAATGCATAAAATCTTAAAAAAAAAAAACAAAAACAAAATCTTGACATTTACGAACACGTGAATGGAGCTACAGAGTATAATGCTAAGTGATATCAGTCTTCCTAAGTGGAACTTAAGAAACAAAACAAATGGGGCACCTGGGTGGTTCAGTGGGTTGAGCCTCTGCCTTCGGCTCAGGTCATGATCTCAGGGTCCTGGGATCGAGCCCCACGTCGGGCTCTCTGCTCAGCGGGGAGCCTGCTTTCTCCTCTCTCTCTCTGCCTGCCTCTCTGCCTACTTGTGATCTCTGTCTGTCAAATAAATAAATAAAATCTTAAAAAAAAAGAAACAAAACAAATGAACAAAGGAAAAGAGAGAGAGAGAAGTCAAGAAAGAAACTATTGAGAACGCACTGATTTGGTTATGGAGAGGGAAAGTGGGTGGGGAGATGGGTGAAACAGGTGATGGGGACTAAGGAAGACACTTGTCGTGATGAGTGCCGGGTAAAGTATGGAAGTGTTGAATCACTGTATTGTACACCTGAATCTAATATAACACTGTATGTTAACTATACTGTAATTAAAATGAAAAAAAAAAAAAAAAACCCAAAACCAAAATGTTAAGTGCTATGTAGGTGTTATGCTTTTAGTGTTCTCCTTCCCTGGGAGACAAGCTATCTGAAGACAGAAATCAATCACTGACTTTCAGACAAATCAGTTTGCTGCAAGTATTGTCTACATATAACTCAGGGCAAAAGCAGTATCTCACAGTTTGCAATTTAGGAAATTATTTTGCACTTGTCTTTTGGCTTCTAGATTACCATAAACCAAAAGAAAATAACCTCACAAATGTTGCAACAGAAAGCTCAAAGGCACTGTGATTTGGTGTTAAGATGGAGAAATTTTCCACGAATTTTGGTAACTAAATATTTGGCTTTCTGAATCAATAACAAAACACAATTTCAGAATGTTTGACTTGACAGATCTCTTCCTGGAGAAAAACACTAGAAGAGTAGCAACTCACACCGACCTGTGCTCGGGTTTGCTGTCAATGGTTTCCCATGTTAAAGAGATGGTCATCCAGTGTTGGGGAAAGCCCTGGCTTTGGAGTCAGACAGATATTTTATGACTTTGGGGGAGCTATAGAATTTTGAAGGACTCAGGAAAATGAAGATAGTGAAAAGATAATGGGAAGAACAAAAGCAGTGTGTCCGATAGACAGTCGATGCTGTGTAACAGTATTTGCACGCTCCCTCTGTAACATTGAAGTGGCCTTTCCAAGAGATCAAGGTGAACATCACAGAGCAATAAGACATATCAATATCATGAAGCCCTTGATATGATATCCTCTTGCCAAAAACACCTAACTTTACTCCAACTGCAAGAAATATCAGAGAAGCCCAAAGGATGGGTATGCTTCAGAATATCTCATCACTACTTTTCAAAAGTTTCAAGGTCACCAAAGGCAAGGAAAAACAAAGAAACTGTTACAGATTGGAGGTAGACCAAGGGGAAGAAATAACTATGTACAAAGTTGGATCTTGGTTAAGATCCTGAAATAGAGTAAGTACCTTAGGGTAATGACTGGTACAGCTTGAAGAAGTTCTGCAGTTTGGTTAATGATACACTAATGCTAGTTTCCTATTCTCCAGAATTGTGTTATGGTTGGATGTCAACACTAGGCAAAGTGAGCAAGGGATACCAGGAGACTCTGTATTATTTCTGAACCTTTATGTAAGTCTAAAATTAGTTTAGAGTATGGGGCATCTGGGTGGCTCAGTGGGTTAGGGCCTCTGCCTTCGGCTCAGGTCATGATCTCAGGGTCCTGGGATCGAGCCCCACATCAGGCTCTCTGCTCAGTGGGGAGCCTGCTTCCTCCTCTCTCTCTGCCTGCCTCTCTGCCTACTTGTGATCTCTGTCAGTCAAATAAATAAATAAATAATTAGAATCTTCAAAAAAATTAGTTTAGAGTAAAAGAACATAGATCCAATAATTTGTTGGCGTTAAATAAATACATGTATGACGTGTGTTAATTGTTTTATATTAGTTCCCCCAAATTGTGAAGAAGTTTTTTTTTTTTTTAAGATTTTTGTGTTTATTTGGCAGAGAGAGAGAGAGAGAGAGAGAGAGCAAGCAAGCAAGCACAAGCAGGGGGAGGGGCAAAGGGAGAGGGAGAGGGAGAAGCAGGCTCCTCGCTGAGTGGGGAGCTCAAAGCAGGGTGGGGCTTGATCCCAGGACCCCAGGATCACCACCAGAGCCCAAGGCAGTTGGCCAACTAACTGAGCCCCCCAGGCGTCCTGTGAAGAAGTTTCAAAAACAAGCTTTCTTCTCCAAGGACTAAATGCATGTTCTCTTTCACACCCTTGCGTACACATATATACAAACACACATATGTTTGCAGGATAATTTGGAAACACATTTCAAAACCTTTAAAATATGCATACATTCTGACTCTGCTATCCCACATCTAGAAATTCATCCCAAGGAGATCATACTATTCTTTTATAATAGGTGCTCAAAAAATATTAGTTAAATAATTGAATGGATTGAAATATATAAATGAAGATGTCTTTCACAGGGTTGTCTATCACAATAGAAAGAAGGAACAGTTTCAATCTATGTCAAGAAGGAATTGATTAAATAATGGTAGCCTCCATACAATGGAATAGCTTTTAATTGTTAGAGATGTTGATGCAGAGATTTTCTGATATGGGAAGATGCTTAGAATGTATCACTAATTGAAAAAAATTGAGGTTACAAAATACTCTCTGTTTTGTTAAGAAAAATATGCTTTATATATAGAAAAGCATATGTATCCAAGTGTTTTCAGTGATTGTCTCTGGGTGATGGCTTTCTGCATGTGTAACTGGGTTAAGATGAAAGTTTCAGGCCAGACGAGAAATTCGCAACAGAAATTATAATAGATATGAAAGTGCCAAAGAAGGCAGCGCAAGCATCACAAATGTGATTTTAAAGGAAATGAGTCCATCTTGTTCTAGGACTTGTTCTAGGACTCCTGGACCCCCTCAGCCATGTCAAGGCTTTTATAAAAAGGCATCAGAGAGAGGACTTAGTAAAGGAGATTGCAGAAGAAATTTCTCTGTAGAGGGCCACGGCCGAGAACTATGGGGCATCACTGCCTTTAGAGGTGGGCTGGCAGGGAGCCATGCACCTTGGAAGTCTGAATTGTGTGGCCTGCTGTTGGGAGGTCCAGGGACTGGAGTCTGACTCTTGGTGAGAAACCTTCAGAAGCCTGAGGACTGAAGTCCAACTGCTGCTCAAGAAATGAAAAGGACGGGGTTCCTGGATGGCTCCATGGGTTAAGCATTGGCTCGGGTCATGGTCCCTGGGTCCTGTGATTGAGCCCCCTGTCAGTCTCCCTGCTCAGCAGGGAGTCTGCTTCTCCCTCTCTCTGTTGCTCCCCCTCCTTGTGTTCTCTCTCTCTGTGTCAAATAAATAAATGTTAAAAAAAAAAAAATGAAAAGGAGGGTTAAGGAAGGGCCAAGGATCACCCTCGTTTCCAGAGCCAAGAGGGAGCGTCTGTATTTCGATGGCCCAGATTTCCAGTTTGTGGATGTCATGTATGTAAATAGGAGTATTCCCTGGGCGGGGGGGGGGGGGGCGGGCGGGCAGAGTTTCGGGAGGGACAGCAACAGAGGTGTAAAGGAAACATCCAAGGTCTAAGGGAGAAATCAGAGGTATCCCGTAGTCAAGGAGACTCAGTACAGTGGAGACCAGCAGGGAAACACTGCAGAGAATCTCACATGTCCCAGGAGACAGCTGTGAACATCTTTGAGATCAAGAGCACAACGAATGACAGCTTCAGGTGTTATAAGATCACATACAAGCATCTTTCCCCTGTGCTCCTCTCTCCTCACATCCAGTTGGTCTAAAGGAGTCAGTGTAACCCGTGGGGATTATCATATGCATTTATCCAAAGAGTGACAACAGGCCAAAGCTCAAATTGAATATCAGAATTTCCTGAAAGATCAAATATAATTTGAGGTCCCAGTCAGGAGCTTGGGTATTCAAATGTTTGTCGGTCCTTTTCTTGTCAATTACTTCAGGTTATGTTAGTACTAAGGGTAGTGTGACATAAGACGATCTGTTCCTTTGGGAAAGAAGAGGCATAGCATCTCTCCAGGAGCAGTTAAATTTTGGCAAGAATCCATGGTGTGTACAGAAATGGAGGCTAACAGCTACTTGCACTTTATTTTCATGAGACTAGAGCAAATAAGGATTAATTACAGAGGGAGTTCCTATCCTATTGGAGAGATCTACAAAGATAAATAGCAATAATTCAAATCTACGAATTAGTTTTTCACCAATACTGTGCTCGCTCATGGGGGAAGATAAAAGCATCAGAATTTCATTGCTGAAGAGATGACACGTTTATTTGGGAAACGCGGCGATCGTTTTGTTGGGACTACCCTTCTCTTCCTTCTCCCCTAATTCCCATTTAGCGGTCTCCACTATGTTTTGACTATGTTTTCATGATGACTGTGCTCTCATCCACCCGATGGTCCTTCAACAGCTGTACTAACATCCATCTATACAAAACTCACTCCACTGCTGTTCCAAGCAGCACACTCCCTGCGTGTCCTGGAGGCTTCCCCCTCCCCCATGTTTCAGTAGGTCCCTCCCAGGAGGTGGGTGGACTTATTTGAACCAAGGAAGGAAATAGCAACCATATTTCTTTCGAGGCATGCTCTCACGTTCAACAGTGGAAATGCAACTGCACTAACTTCTTCCAATACAAAGATGGAAAATCCTTGTACTACTTCTCCCCGTCACCGCCCCACCCCCAATCCAGCTCCAGCACTGGAAGAGCATGGTCAGAAAGCAGGATTCTCCACTCCATTAACTGCTGGATTAATGTTAATGCACACTCCCTTCCTTCTACAAAGGTGGTGACTAATGCCCACTGCCCAGGGAATTACTTGCACGTGGAAGGCTGCTGTCATTTACACTGCTCTCCACACACACTCACACATGCTTGTTCCTGTCATTAAGTTCGATGATTATCAAGTGTTCATTGCATGTGCTCTTACACCTGTTTGTGCCACTTTCCTTTGTCATAGCAATTACACAATTTAATAAGGAAGAAATTGCGGTTTTAAAGACTGGGTGCTTTGGCAAAATGTTTATAAGGCAAGTTTCTCAAACGTTGCTGTCAAAAATTGTGTGTGAGGGGGTCGTGACTCCAAAAGATGCAGGAGTTTTGTTAAAACTAGATGCATTTTATACCTTGAATGAATTTGTAAGTGGCTTCAAATTCTCATTCCTCTTGGGACTAAACTGAACTAGAATCTTCAAAGTGCTAAGGAAGGCCATCTGAAATCTAACTGGTAGACTCCTGCTAAAATAATATAGAACCCATGGTTCTATATGGGAAGACCTGATAAGTGCATATATATTGATCTGTTATTATCTCTTGATTTATTTATACTTTTTTTAGAGGGGGAGGGGCAGAGGGAGAGAGCATTCCAAGCAGGCTCCATGCTCAATGTGGAGCCTGACCTGGGGCTCGATCCCATGACCCTGAGATCATGACCTGAGCCAAAATCAAGAGTTGGACACTTAAACGACTGAGCCATCCAGGTGCTCCTGACATGTTATTATTTTAAGCTGTTTACTAAAAATTGGTATTATTATTTTTATGATTCTTTCCTTTAACTGACTTTTTCACTTTAACCACTAACTTCCAGGACTGAATGAATTGGAGAAATGCTACCCTGATTTAGAGAAGGGATCGGCAAACCACAGCCTGCAGGCCAAATCCAGCCCACTGCCTGTTTTCAGGGGACCCATGCGCTAGGAATATTTTCACATTCCTAAATGGGCAAGAAATACTAAAAGGAAAATTTTTTGAGATGGGGAAATTTATACAAGATTCAAATTTCTGTGTCTGTTAATAAGGTTTTCATGAACTGGACATAGCCATTCTTTTATTTTTTTTTCTTTTAAAGATTTTATTTATTTACTTGATGGAGAGATTGAGAGCCCAAGCAGGCAGAGTGGCAGACAGAGGTCTCAGCTTCTCAGCAGGCAGAGGGAGAAGCAGATTCTCCACTGAGCAGGAAGCCCCACACGGGGCTCTATCCTGGGATTCTGGAATCATGACCAGAGCTGGAGGCAGGCCCTTAACCGACGGAGCCACCCCGGCACCCCATGACTTGGCCTTTCTTTCAAGTATTGTATATGGCTGATTTCAAGCTACAAGGGCAGAACAGAGTAGTTGCAACAGGGACAGTATATGGTTCATAAACTGAAAATATTTACGATCTGTTGTTTTCAGAAAAAGTTTGCTGACCTCCGTTTCGTGTGGTGTGGTGGGAGGCCCTTAAGGCTGCTTTTGCCCCTCAAGGCTGTCTGGATTAATGTTGCCTTTCTCTGCGCTAGGATTCACACTAGGACAAAATGTGCTTCTTGGCAATCAGACATTTTTCTGTGTTGGAGCTGAGTGAAAAGAATCCAGAGTGACCTTTTAATGAACATTATTTACTCACAGGAACGCTTTATTTAAGTACAGACAACTCTGAGTTCATCTCTTCTCTTCTGCTTCCTTTGGGCCAGGTTGTCTGAAAGAACAAAGCAATTCTTTTGCTTTGTTTCTATTCTGAAGGAATGATGTAGGTGAATGACCTGGAGAAAATTGATTTTTTTTTTTCCTGCTTGTGCATCTTGGTTTGATTTTCCTTTCGGAGTTGACAGGTAATCCTCTTTTCCGATTTACTGGAAAATACTGGTATTCGGAGTTAGGTATTGGACAGCCAAATATCTGATTTAAAAGGGAAGAAATAAATTAAAAACTCTATGGATTTACCCCCCCCCCCAGCTTTTTGGCAGGAAGTAGTTAGAGACAAAAGAGAAAATAGGGAGGATCTAGGATTGCCCGTTTTTTGGTTTTTTGTTTTAGACAAGGAAATTCCTAATTCGCTATTAAAAATCGTTCCGGGGGACTTCATCACTGTTCTGGTGGAGGAGGGCTAGGATAATACTGGGTAATCAGCTTCTGGTGTAACTGGAAGTTTTGACTGTGGAACCAAGGTACAACATAGCTGTGTTAGACTGCATTCCCTAGACACAGAGCCCAGGCCGGGCAGTTTTATGTAAAAGAACCTCGAGAGGGCGCGTGGGAGGCTCAGTCTGTTAAGCGTCTTGCCTTCTGCCCAAGTCAAGTTCTTGGGGTCCTGGAATCAAGCCCCATATCGGGGTCCCTGCTCCGCAAGGGAGTCTGCTTCTCCCTCTCCCTCTGCTGCTCCCCCTGCTTGTGCCCTCTCTCTCTCTCTCTAATTAATAAGTAAAATCTTAAAAAAAAGAATGCTGAGAGAGGACAAATCTGTAAAGGAGTGGAGAAAGCAGGAAAAGAAAAGGGAAGGATTAAGCGAGAAAGTGGTTTCAGGTGGAGCCTGGCCTTGGCTTGAACTTTCGGGGAGCTCCGGGGCATGCGTGGGAGCTCAGGGTCTGTTTCGCTGAGGCAGGGAAATCTGTCCCTGTCATCAAACAGTCCTGAGGAATCTCCAGCACCTCCAGCAAGGCCACGCCTATAGGCCAAGGGCAGTCTTCCTCAGAGGGATTCAAAGCAGCTGGTCAAGGAAACCCAGGGACCGGGTGCCAGAGGCTATGGGATTAGACTTTGAATGCTGGGGTGAGGGCCACCATCACACAGCTCGTGCAAAGAGTAAACAATACCCAAGTTCTCAGCCTCACCAGGGCTTAAAGGTCTTTACCTGCAAGATAGAGCCCCCAAGGTACTTTTTTTTTTAGGTTTTGAAAAACTTATTTTTAAAAAGTTAACATGTGCATAAAAGGAAATTGAAAAACACAAGAAGCAAAGAACAAAGTCATCCATAATCACAAGCAGTTTACAGATTGACTTCTAGGTCCCATGTGTGTATCTACAAAAGTAAGCATTTTAATGTAATTAAGATCGTAGTTATGTATCATGCTTTTTACACACCATGAATATTTACCATTTCAAAGTCCTCAAACTATGAGTATTTTGATAACCAAGAATACACTACACCAACTCCATCTGAAAGAAAAAAGTGTAATCCTACCTTTCTAGGCGACAAAGATTTCAGAAAAGACAAAAATGGCAACAGTCCTCTAGATAAAGATCCTGGCAGGGTTACCATTAAAATACTGCATTCCCTTAATGTTCAATTAAAACAGACATAAGAGTACACAGTGTATAATGCTTCTAAAAGAATTCATTATCCAATCTATACCATTCAAATATTAGCAACGGGGTATGTTTCCATTGAATCACTTAATGTATTCGGGGTATGTTTCCATTGAATCACTTAATGTATTCCTATAGTACAGCCAAAGAGATGTACACACATCAACAGTTATTACAATGTAAGTAATAATAAGCTGAGACAGCGTAACAATTCCATGTCCAAGCTGCTTCTCTCCTATCAATGATAGCAAAAAGAAACTTATAAATTGGTTGATTCACTAGCTGCACATTTTATCATACACTGTCACCTCAGGACATCCAAAAAGCTTAGATGTTACAACATAAAGACATTTGTCCACAATAAACACAGGTACTTCATCAAAATGCACATCCAGACCTATGGTTATAACCTAAAATGGTCTTCCGTATGTGGAGAGAACTAGCAAAAAGACCTTCTCTTCACCCCTCCTCTGCTCCCTCCACCATTTTAACGGCCAAGCATAGGACTACATCTGGCTCTAAGAGGTGACTGACAGACACTCCCAGAACAGTCCATCCTAAAAACTAACAGAAGAGCGTTCATAAAGGGAGTATTTGACTACCTCGACTTTTAATATACTTCGGGTATTAGGACTTGTTTATCCTTTGATACACAGCAACATTAACTAAAATGCACATACAGAACTTTAAAGAACTTTAAAGACTCACAGAACTCTTTGCTCCCTACTTCCTTCCCTGCCCCAGTCCCCATCCCCTAGTGAACCCAGGGAACAGTGAGCATACTCTCCAAGACATCAAGTTTAACAAATCCATTCCCCAAATATAAACATTCCAGTAAATTAACAATAAAGGGTGTTGCTACTCTACTCCTAACATGAAGAGGAAGGGTTCTAAGCCAGAATATTCTTTCAGTGCTATTATGTCTGTAGTGGGCAAATTTTAAATAAATCCGCAAGGTACTTTTATTTTCTTACACAATGGATCAGACCCAGGAGGGAACAAGAACCTTTAAATGAAGATTGAAGGGTTCATTATTATATGGGATTGAACACTGATTGCAGACTGTGTTCTGAGATTCAAAGTGACCACAGACTTTGTATTACCGACGGATAAATAGGAAAGTAATTGCATTTCGCTGTTTGAATCCTGGGGCAAGCAAAGAGAGAACCCCACCTGGGGGAATTTAAAGAGGGCAATGGGAAACCAAGAAGCGCACTTGCCTCATTGAGAGCATCCTGCAAGTCTCCGGGACACAGGGTTATCACTTGATGTAGAAGACTTTCAGATTAGCTACTTAAAACGTGTGGCCGAGAATTGTATCTGAAATCGTATCTGGAATTGAATGAAACGGTCTAATCTGAGGAAAATGTTTTTCATGTATTTCTTGCAAGTTTGCATCTTGGCATCCTTTTTTGATTTTAAAACATCAAATTTAGAGATACACAGGTAGAGGGGGCAGAAGGAAGAAGTGCTGCTGGCAGTTTTCCAGGCCCTAATTTTGACAGTCAGTTGGCTCCAAGAAGTACCACGGGTATGGGTCTAAGAAATTTACGCTTAGGGGTCTTGAATGGGCTGTAACTTAACAACTTGTAACTTACAACGTCTGTAACCACATCTTGCTACATGGGAGGGTCTTAGAAGCAGTGATCTAGTTCTCTGTGGGCTGGATGAAAGAACTGAGAATACTTCAAGCATCTAGCCGGAAGCTTTGTTTTCAGGGTAATCACAATTGTTTTTAGTCTGTCTTTATCTGTGGTGGCTTTGGGGGAGCGTTGGTTAATGGAAATCATGGAAATCCTCAGGGGGGACTTCCCAAGCCACTTGGGATGTTGCCACTGTAGGATGAGGTATCATTTACTGTCTTTTCACAGATGAGGAATAGGAGACTGAGAAGTTTAAAGCAGTGGCCAAAGATCACACAGTGACCAAGTGGCAAAGCCTGGGAGCCTAGCTCATTGGCTGCCAAAGAACTTGCTCCTTTAATCTGTCCCAGTACGGTGGAAAAAGACCTAGCTTTGGGGAGACGTCGCTTTGAATGTGTCTGCTGTGTGCATCATGGAAGGAAGCTTTTGTTTGGGAAGATCTGAAAGGCTTCGGAGGAAGGTTATTTGTTTCTGCTCATGTAATGCAATTAGCCTGTTGAATGTGAGATGAGAATAAAATGCTTTTCTCTGCTCAGTCTATCCATTTTAAAAGAGAACCAAATCTACCGATGCTGACACTAATGTGCGTGGGGAAGCTCACCAGAAATGAAAACACTAATTTATCTCAGTCTAGTTATTACTTTGGCTCTTTCCTTCTCTCGGAGTGTAAATTGCTAAGAACGTGAGACTGTGTCCTGAATGGAGGTTTGGTATCATTTTGCTTAATTAAATAATGTTCTCCAAGGCACGGAGTTGTAATTATTTTCTCCCTTTTCTTATGCCCATTATTTGAAATTCTCACATTTATTTATAAAACATGGTAGGTTTTTCTTCCTCTCACTGCTACTGCTAGCATGGTAGATATTTCTTGTTCTTTTGATTTTCACCATATTGGAGCAGATTTTCATTAAACTTTATGGCAATTACTTGTACAACATCTACAGGAATCATCTTTTCTCTGTAAATGGCAAGATTCTCATCTTGGGCAATTTTCTCTAGAAGAGATTTTGATTATGTAACTTAAAAATTCTATAAAATAAAAAGAGAGAAAATTATTATAAAGCCTTAAAAAAAAAAAGCCAAGCAGCTGGTTTCATTATCATTTTTCCTCCTGCATGTCTGTTGATGTAAATAGTAAGCTTTTGCATTCAAGCAAGTAATAGTTTTATATACAAGGTTCGTCAGAGAAACTAAAGACAGTAGTGTCACTGTCATGGGTATATTCACCTGTAAGTCCCCGAAGGGGTAGGAGCTCCTAATCAACCCTCCACAGATATTTTATTCCACTTGAGATAAACTCCTTTGAACAAATTCAACATCACAATTTTGGGCCATGAGATCCCTTCTATTAAGTTTCTTACAAAGCATCAAAGTTATTTTTTCAGGTAGAAAATACAAAAATAATACCTAATAATGGTAGTAGACACTGATGTCTGAGCCTCTGCCAAGTGTTTCATGTGCACGATTCAACTGCTTACTTATGGTTTTAAAACCCCCTAACTGAGGTACAATTGACACGTGAAGAGGTGTATTTAATGTACGCAACTCGATGAGTCTGGGGATAAGTACACACCCAGAAAGCCATCATCACCATCAAGGACAGAAATGTAGCCATCACTTTCCAAAGTTTCTCTCTCTCTCTCTCTCTCTCACACACACACACACACACACACACACACCCTCCCCTTGCAAGGCAAGACCACTGGAGTATTTTCAGCGGTAGCAATTCCTTTCAAAGAAATCACATTTACGTTTCTCTGAGAAAATGCCCACGAAAGTCTTTTTCTCTGCTCCATAATGCAATTTTAAGATGCCCCGTTGCTCTAGGAATCCATGCTAGCCTGCACACCAAATGACCAAAGTGGGGAGGGAGGGGCAATAGAGAAGAGAAATGGTCTTCTTATCAGGAAAGACTGCTCACTGTGAAAGGACTGGCTCTTCCAAAGCCAAGAGTAATTTCTTTCACTCTCAGAATGGCTCTCAGCCAACACCACTGATTATACCTTAATGCACAATATAGACTAGCTAATAAAGACATCTGGGAAGTAACGAGGTTATAGGAAGGTGTTAAGAGCTTGTAAGTAAAGGAAACCCAAGAGCTTTGGGGCAGAAGGTGTAAGATAGATGGGAGAGAGGTTCGAAGGGGATCATTTTGCAAACCAGACTTCCAAATGACCCGAAATAGAAAGCAGGGAGACTAGTGAAAATAGAGCGCCACCTACAGGAAGTACCTGCAAAATCGAAATCTGAGGTTACCTGCAACACGTCTGTCGAAGCCCTTCGCTTAGAACAGGGGGTGGGGGGCAAGCTATAGCCTAGGGGCCGAATTTGGTTTGCCATCAGTATGCGCCACAAGCCAAGAATGGCTTTATATTTGTAAGCGGTTAAAAAAACCAAAGAAGGGGGGCGCCTGGGTGGCTCAGTGGGTTAGGCCGCTGCCTCGGCTCAGGTCATGATCTCAGGGTCCTGGGATTGAGCCCCGCATCAGGCTCTCTGCTCAGCAGGGAGCCTGCTTCCTCCTCTCTCTCTCTGCCTGCCTCTCTGCCTGCTTGTCATCTCTCTCTGTCAAATAAATAAATAAAATCTTAAAAAAAAAAAAAAAAACCAAAGAAGGGTAATATTTTGTAACACGTGGAAATTATATGAAACTCACGTTTTGGCGTCCATTAGTAAAGTCTCGTTGGAACAAGCCACACTCATCTGTTTTTGCGTGGTCCAGGGCTATTTTTGCGCGGCGCTGGTAGAGCGGAGTATCTGAGCCAGAGACCGTAAGGATGATGGCGGCTGAAAGACTGTCCCTTACAGAGAATCTTTGTCTGCTCCTGACTTAGAACTTCAGTTTACTTTGCTATGTTTTTGTATTAGAGCTGCAGCGGGGTTTCTTTCCTACAGATACATGTGCTTAATAAAATAAATCTTATAACAATATATTTATTATATTCTAACAATCGCTCTTACACTTTTCCCGATTTTGCTGAAACACATCCTTATTTTTAAATGGGTCTGGTCTTGTAAGCAGCTCATCATCTGAGAGCCATCTATCTGGCAATGAGTAATCAGCACTGTTCATTAATTTAAGTAAGATTCCAATCTTGTTGAATTTCCCTTCAAATCGTTTTCAATTTAATAAAACCAAACTGCACCTAACAGGGAATTAAATGTCTATATTTGACTCACATGTCGAAGCTGACTTTCTTATCCAGACTCTTATTAGGATGTGCTGGAGTTGTTTTTCTTAAGCCAGCAAGGGGATATATGTAACGAGACTCCTCCGAATGGATCACTGGCTCATTGGTGGGTCCGGAAAACTGGGAAACCCTGGGCTCCGTTCTGAGGATGCAGCAATCAAAAGGGCTTAGCCTTGTTTGTGGCCATCACTGCGCTTGAATGTTTTCATCTCTCCCAGCTTGTGGGGACAAAGATAGTTTGATTAATATTAACAACGAATACGGATCTATGAATATTAATACAGAATTCCCCCAGGGCTTCCGGTTTCCATCTGCTTATATGGAAGTGCCTGCGCCTTGCGAATGTCTCCTACCGGGGTGTTCTGGGGATCCTGGGGGCTGCCTTGCAGGTGTCTATTTCTCAGACTCTGGCCTCGCTTGATGTGGCTGCTGGCCAAATGGGGGCTCTGAGGGTGCGGGTCCGAATCTGCTAGAGGCTGTGCAGTGGTGTCAGTACTCTGGCAAGAGCGTCCTCTGCGCCTCGGTGTAGCTGAGCTGAACACGTGCTGTCTCTGAGGAGCGCCCCCCCCCCACAACGCTGACGCAGACCTGCGTCACCACTGCTCCCAGGGGACAGAGGTGCAGCTGCTGCTTCTGAGACTCATTCCTTGGATCGTTTGATGTCAGCACTCAAACGGCCCCCTTCCAAGTGAAAAGGAGACTCGGTTTGGGGCTGTCCCAAAGCAGGGCTGCTTGAGAACGAAAGTGTCACAGGGTTTAGGGAACCCATGGGTCCCATTCACACTCATGGCTTCTCTGCCTTCCTGGGGTCATCATCTCAGGAGGATGAGGAGTTTCCGGAAAAGCTAAAATGACTATCCCCTGCCATCCTCGCGCCACACTTCCAAGTTCAGCTGGTTGTTCCAAGTTTATCTCCATCATCATCAATTTCCTCCTAGGGCACTTGTCAGCCCTCACCGCAATCCAGCCTTTGAGGCCGCACCAGTGTGTCGAACTTATTTATACATATCTGACCTCAAGTTACAGTCAGGCTGAAGTGTACTTCGTCCCCAATCCCCAGTGTCCAAGTAGATATGCAGAAGCAAGCAAATAAATGTGTGTGTGCCTGTGTGTGTGTGTGTGTGTGTCTGGTCTATCCAACTTTGAAATCTGACCCAGCCAGGGATCCCTTTTACAGACTATTGAAAGATTCTATTGCGAATGGAAGGTTTGATTATGGTCTAGTGTGAGAGAAATTATATATCACTTTTATATAAGTCCTTTACTTTGAGAAAGTTATGTGGATAATAGATGCTTTTATGATGATTTTAACAGATGCTTTTGAATGGATGAAAAATGCTATATTTAATTTAGTATATTTAAAACCTTTGGTCCACTCACTTAAAAATATTTGTTGTGCATGTACTATGTGCCAGGCACTGGGAGCACCGTGGAGACACAGGAGGTCTCTGCCCTGGCTGGTGGATTGCCTATTCTAGTGGGAGAGTATTCAACAAGTGAAGAAATAGGTACATAATTTTCAAATCATGACAATTTTCATAAAGGCAAATGAAGGCAGGGTAAGGGGGTAGAGAGTGACAGTGGGGGAATGTTAGAGGAGAGAGATAGCATGGAGACAAAAGGTCTCTAGGAGGAGAGCACTCTGAAGCCAAGACCCGAAGGAAGAGAGAGAATGAGCTTTGCGCCATTCTTTGGGAAGGTGAAGGGAAGAAGTCATGTGCAAAGGCACTAGGTAAGACAGAGAATGGGTGAAGCTAGGCTAGCACAGATGGGCACTCCTTTAGGACAACCTTCAACTGTAACACACTCTCCTCCCTCTTTCCCTTTGGGAAAGTTTAAGCATGCTGCCTGAAACTAATGCAAAGGACCGCCCCCCCCCGCAAAATCAAACAAACAAATCACCATTTCTGAAGATCTGCTATGTTCCAGAGATTTTTACACAAGCCACTGACAACATCTGAAATGACCCTGGGTGGCAGGCAATTTTATCCTCATTTCAGATTAACCATGTGACCTGCCCAAGACCGTACGACTAGTAAGTGGTCGAACCCAAGTCTGTCGAGCTACAAGGCCGGGGCTACTTCCGGCATTTATAAAGCTCCCAGTCTTCTCCAACCCCTGCCTCTGTCTTCATATTAACTCTCCTGCGCTAGATGGGTTCTGAGGCTCAAAGGAAGACCCATTTGGCAGGAATAAGGCAAGTGAAAAAGGAAGGCGGCTGGGGCAGGGAGCTGGGCAGGTCTCAGCTGATCGTATCGTTTCCACTAACATCTGGGGGCTTCTTCCTGGGCTCTGACGGTGAGCACACTGACGAAGTCTCACCAGAAGTAGGGGAAGCTCATCAGCTTCACTGGTCTGTTGGTATCACGGAGTTAAGGGCCTGACAGTAAGCATCTCATGGCCTACAAAGATGATTTCCCTGGAGTGGGCAAGTTATGGTAGAGGAGGGCCCATACACTTACAGATCCTACAGGCTTTCTGCCTCTATAGATCAGGTTCTCCATGTCATCTGCCCCATCACCCTCACTTGGAGTATTTGCGGTAACCAATAACCGAGAACAATCCATTGTGGCGAGTCCACCAGCAACGTCACCTGCTCACTGTCCTGACCTTGGACCCGACGCTCTGCAGGCAGAGGGGTGGCCCTCCCACAGAGGACCCTAGACACAGCTGGGGGATGGAACTTTTTCTTCCAGAATCTCTGCAGCAAGATTTTCTGGTTGGGCAGGTCTGGACTCCTCAGGGAGGAGTCCAATATTCTCTTTTGTCAATCCAGCTTTGACGGGTGGGGAGGCTTTCCCTAGTGCCTGCCCCAGGACAGGAGTCTGTTCTGTGTTTGTGAAATACCAGTCATGCTTCTGATATCTCAAGTCCTCTGGCTCCAAATGGGAACCCTCATTAGTTATGGACTCATTATTCAATGAATATAATTGTTCACAAATCCAATCATCTATTCATTACTCCTTTCATTCCTTTGCCCTCTGGGCCACCTCATTCAATTATCTAATCCAGAGAATGTAATGTAATAGTTCTCATCATCTGCACATGGCCACACATGGCACTATTAAAAGAAAAAAAAATCCCTTCACATGTGTGAAGATGAGTCCAAGGCCTGAGTAACTGCTGTGACAAACCCTCCCCAAATTTTATCAGGTTGATGGAGTCAAAATGAAGGAGTCACTTACATCAGAGAGCATCACATGTCTTCTCACTCCAGTGGCTTCCCTGGGAGCCTGCTGTGCAGCTGCTCACTCAGGAACCCAGGCTCCTGCCTTGTTGTGGCTCTGTCTTCCTCTCTGTCCTTGGAGTCCTCTCTCTTCAGCCAGCTAATAGAGAAAGAAAAGGAAAGGCCATATACATGAGGATTGTGGAGGGTCAGGACGGGGGCTTCTATCGCTTTGTCTCACATTCTTTTGGTCCAGACTCAATCATTTGGCCATGTCAGAGGCTGCAAAATGTAGCCCAGCTAGCTATCTTAGAGAAAAGAGAAGTGGGCTGGTGAACAGCTGGCCATCCACTGGGAATCCATGGTCACTAAAATCAACTAGGGTTAGCATCCCATGTCACCCCTGCCAGCTCTTTCTCTTATATCAGTTATTTCAAAACTTAGTGTTTCCCAAATCTCTGACTCTTCCGTATTTCCCATTATTCTTTTTTTATTATTATTATATTGAGTTAGCCAACATATAGTACACCATCAGTTTTGATGTAGTGTTCAATGATTCATTAGTTGCCCATTATTCTTTTCTAAAAAAATATATTTTTTATATTCTTAAGTAATCTCTTCACCCAACATGAGGCTTGAACTTACAACCCTGAGATCAAGAGTCACATGATCTACCTACTGAGCCAGCCAGGCACCCTGCACATTATTCTCTTTTTAAATAAAATATTTCAGCCATATGGAAAGGTAACGAGAACAAAGTTTACCTGTATATCCGTCACCCACATAGGAGATAAAATATTGCAAAGATAGTTGAAGCTGTCTATGTATCCCTGATTCTTTCTCAGGAGGCAATCTTATTTTTTACTTAACAAAGAAAATTTTAACTCCCTCCATGTCATGACATCATTAATACAAACATCCCTGCTTTCATCAGCATTTCTTCCTGTTTTCTCTTGCCACGCAAGAGAGCAAGGTCTCCCCTCTCCCTACTCTACTCCTTCGGCTTGCTCTCTCTCTCTCTCTCCCCTCCATTGTCGAGACTTTATTCTCTTATCCCATCTCTTTGTGTGTTCAGTTTCTTCCTTCTCATCAGTCTTTAATTATCTTTAACTCTCTTCCAATTTACTTACAAATACAAAAACGAAACCACACAGCTCTATTTGATGTTGTGACTCCCTCTAGGCTCCCTCTCCTCTTCATGAACATTCTCTGTGAAATGACTGTCCGCTCACGCTTTAATTCCCTGTAATCTGATTCCATCCCACTGCTCCAGGGGACCATTCTATTGTAGGCCATCATGACCATTCATTCAAACCAATGGACATTTCTCAGGGTTTATCTTCTTTGACCTCTCGGCACACCTGACTCCCTGGGTCCAGCTCCCTTTCCTTCTTGAAACATTCCCTTTCCTTGGCTTCCTTAGAACTATCTTCTGTTCTATCTCTTTTCATTGTCCAGATCTTAGTACATTTGTCCTCTGTATTCCCTTATATGACAATATTTCTTACATGTGTTCTTCCTAGACCATCTTCTCTTTTCCTTTTATATATTTTTCTTAAGTGATCTCATTGGCTTTGGATTTTCCCTTTTTTCTCCCATGTGTCATTTTCTGCCAGATTATTCTCAGCCCCAAGCCCAAATATCTCTCGCTGAAACCAACCAACCAATCAATCAACCAACCAACCAATCAATCAACCAACCAACCAAAAAACGAGCAACAGCGTCAACAACAAGAATCTGTCTATAAAGCCCTACTCTGCCATCCACCTACTTTGCTCTCCCTTCTTCGCCACAATTCTTGATAATTATCTAAAAAAAACCCCTTCATTTCCTCACCTCCCACTTTTACTCAGCTCATTCCAACATACTGGCTTCTTCTGTCATCACTTCCCCATGATGGCTCTTGAGAAGGTTGTTGGTAACTTTCATATTGCTAAACCCAGTGGATATTTTTAGTCATCTTTTCCCTGACCTCTCAGTGGCCTCAAGCCTACAGATGCGTGCTTATTAAATAAACAGTTTTATTTATTGGCTTGGGTTCTGACACCACACTTTCCCTCCTACCTCTTTGAGTACCCCATCTAGACTACTCTGTTTGGCTCATCTCAAAATGTCTGTCTTTTAAATACCGAGTTTTTCAAGGTTTGGTCCTAGGAATTTTTTTCCCCTCAAATTTTCCCTGCCTCTGACTTCAGTTACTATTTATATCCTGATGATCCACAGTGTATAAAATGTCAGGTCAGATCTTCCTTCTGAGATCCAAACCTGCATATCCAATGTTCTCTTCCACCTTGCTACAATGGATATTTTAAAGGCTTCTCCAATTCAATACTTGCAAAACCAGTGTCTTTTTTTCCTCTCTAAATCTTTTTTAAAAAGAGTTTATTTATTTATTTGAGGGAGTAAGAGTGAGGACAAGTGGTGGGGAGGGACAGAGAGTGAGAGAGAAACAGACTCCCCACTGAGCATGGAGCTGGAAGTGGGGCTCAACCCCAGGACCCTGAAGTCATGAGCCAAGCAGAAGGCAGGATACTTAACTGACTGAGCCACCCAGGTGCCCCTCTCTAAGTCTTGATCTAGCTCTCCAGTGTTTCCTGTTTTATTGAATGGCATCATCACCTATTTGGATACATAAACAATTCCCACCAAATTATTCTCAATAATTTCTCCTCCACCTCTCTCTCCCTGTAATTCAACTTGTTGTCCTGGCAGTTTTGCCTCTCAAATATTTTATTTTTCCCCCTTTTTAAAAAAAAATAAATATTTGACTTATTTATTTTTCAGAGAGAGGATAAAGAGAGAGCACACAAGCACGGGGAGCAGCAGGCAGAGGGAGAAGCAGACTCCCCTGCTGAGCAAGGAGCCTGATGTGGGACTCCATCCCAGGACCTTGAGATTATGACCTGAGCTGAAGGCAGAAACTTAACCAAGTGAGCCACCCAGGCATCCCTCAAATATTTTCCAAATTTATTTCTATCCATATCTACCATACCTAATTTCTGTATATCTTGTACCAGTTTTCCTTCTTTCCCTGTGATCCTACCACACTGACTCTAGAGGCCTTAAAACTGGACTCACTGCTTCTGTCCCCCTTTTTGGAACATTCTCTTTTTCTACTCTATCTCTCCCTAAACACCTTGGAAACTCCTCTCTTCATTTTAAGCTGAGCTTAAGCATCCTTTTTTCTTTTTTTTTCCCCAGGGAACTATTCCGTGATTCTTCGGACTACATCAAGTTTCCTTGGTATATACTTTTATGGTTTACTGTGTCTTTCACAGTACTTAAGACAGTATATTTATATTTGTGTGATTATTGGACCAAGGTTGAATCTTCTTCACTAGATTATGTTGCCTAGTCCATAGTGCTAACCTCATGTTCTTGGCATATAGTACAGCACATGACACATATTTTAGGTGCTCAGTAAATGTTTAAGTGGTTTTAAGTATTGACTACAGGTTAACAATCCCCCAAACTGTTTCCAACCCAATTGCTTTCCTGAGATTCAGATCTGTATAACAAACTGTTTACTGGGTATCTCTGGGAATCCCACTGGCATCACAAACTTAACAAATCCCAAACTATGCTTTTATTTCCCCCATGCCCATCCAAACCTTACTCTCCCTGAGTGTGTGTCTCAGAGAATGCTTCCCCCCAACCTTTCATCTGCCCAAACTGAACAGCAGGCATCAGGTCTGGACATTGGTCTTCCTCATCTTTCACTTTGGATGAAGCACTAAGTCCTACTCATTTTATCTATCAGTTATGCTTCCAATCTGTTCATTTCTACCCAGGCTTTTGGTCTCCATTCTAATTCAGAATATTATCAACTCTAGTCTAGATCACTACAAATGGCACTTTACTGGCCTCCCCCCTTCTAGTTTGTATTCCTCCTAGTTATTAACCTTTATCCACCATAACATCTAAAATGAAAATCTGATCATACCTCTGCTTTAAACCCCTAGATAGTTCCCCATCGCTCAGAAAGGCTTATAAAACTCTGAAGCATCCAGTTCTTTCTTGGCTCTCTATCCTCACCTTTCATTCCTCTCTCTTCTTACTTCATTTTCCATCTATGCTTGATCACTTCTAGTTTATTGAATGGGTCCTACTCTCTTACACCTTACAGATTTTCTGTAATACCAGGTTACTTCTGGTTAACAAATTATTTCAAAGCTTAGTGTTTTATAACAATATTCATTTATTCCTTACCATGGCCTATAGGTCAGCTGAGTAATCCCTCTGATTTGGGCCAGATTTATCTATCTCCATTGGACTAGCTCATTTGTCTTTGCTCATTGAGCAGGCCAGTTGCGGGTAGGTAGCTGGTCTAGAATGATCTAGCAAGGCCTCATGTGTCTCTCTTCCACATGGTATCTCATCCTCCAGTAGGAATGTCCTGGTTTATTCTCATGGTAGTAACAGAGTTGAAAGAAGGAAAGAAAGAAAGAAAGAGGAAGGAAGGAAGGGGAGAGGAAGGAAGGAAGAGAGGGAAGGAAAAGAAAGGAAAGGAAAGAAGAACGAAAGAAAGAAAGAAGAAAAGGAAGAAAGAAAAGAAAAAAGAAAAGAAAAGGAAGAAAAGAAATGCAAGGAGGTTAGGAGGAAGGGAGAGAGGGAGGAAGGAAGGAAGAAAGGAAGACAGGCAGGCAGGCAGGAAGAGAACAAGCATGAGAGGCCTCCTGATGCCTAGGCATGAAACTGACATACAGTCAATTCTGTTGCGTTCTATTAGCCAAAGGAAGTCCAGAGATCATTCCATATTCAACAGGTCGGAAATAGATTCCATCACTTGGAGGAGTTGCAAACCTACAACACAGAGGGCTGAATGCATAACTGGGTGGAGAATCTGGGCTATTTTTGCCATCAGTCTAGCGGATCTTTTACATTCCTTCTGCAGAGAACACCTGTACCTCAGCCCTTCTCTTTAATAACTCATAATTATCTCTCTAGTCTCAATTTAGATGTCACTCCTAGGAAGCTTTCTTAGATTGCTTTAGATGTCTCTCCTTTGGACCCCATCATGATAACACGTGCATTAAATACCTGACTATTGATCTGATTAGAACATAAGTTCTTGAAGACAGAGACTGCATCTTATTTGGTCACCTCTTAAAACAGCAGGGGCTATTATAGGTAAATTTAAATTTAAAATACACAATAAAAATCAGTCAGGTAAGAGCTCAATAAGTAAATTTAAATGTAAAATGCACAATAAAATCAATCAGTATTCACATGTGCTTCCTTGCCACTTGGGCGTCTGATTGAGAATAACGTATTAGCAAATATTGGCACCAACTCACCTTCCTCCCTTTATTTTCCTTTCTTTTTTCTTCTTCAGTAAAAGCAAGGGAGCAGGATTGGAACTTTACTGTGTGATTCTGCTCATGCAGAGTGGCCCCAAAACACTATATATACATAAGAATAATGAGCATGAATCTACCTTTTTTTTTTTTTTTAAACATTTTATTTATTTATTTGACAGACAGAAATCACAAGTAGGCAGAGAGGCAGGCAGAGAAAGAGGGGGAAGCAGGCTCCCTGCCAGAGCAGAGAGCCCAATGCGGGGCTCGATCCCAGGACTCTGAGATCCTGACCTGAGCCAAAGGCAGAGGCTTAACCCACTGAGCCACCCAGGCGCCCCAGCCTTGTTTTTGTCATGAGACAGAAGGATGTCTTTCAAGCCATCCCGCCCCTCCCTTTTTAACTGCACTGGTCTCTACTCATCGCCTGTCTGGCAAGAAACATTGCACTGCTTTATCTATAAATTACTTTTTCTCAGGGCTCAGTAATTCTCATCACTAGTCTCGTGTCTTCTGCAAACCATCTATGTCTTGCAACAGAGCTAAATCTGGTGTTCACAGGGCAGTATCAAGAGCAGCGAGGCACAAGACGACTCCAACTTCCTTCTCTCAGCTGGCTTCCTTTTTGCCATCTTATCACATTCATTTCCAAGTTGTTATTGCCTTTTCTTAATTGCCTCTTTCGCTTTTTGAGTTACTTTCTTCTTGCTGAAGCTGCTTCTTTACCCACACTTTTCCCCCGCCCCCTGCCGCCCTGCCCGCATGTAGAGATTCTTATATCTTGAGGGAATGGGAACTGACCAATTCTAGTCACATTTCTTTTGCTTTCCCACCCACAGAATTTTGTTCTCTTGCCAACTATCATTGTTTTAAGTATCTGATCCGACAGGAAATGCTAATCCCCCATCTCTATATGATTCATTTTTAATAGCAAGTTGTGATGACATGGGCTGTTCTCTATTTCACATCTTTAAACCCATCAAGGTCAATATCATCCTGTGTCAATATGGACCCACTCCTCTGGTTCCCATCATTGCCATTGTAACACATTTTCTTGACCTTTCAAAAACTGCCCCTGAAATTAGCTACCATTTATCACAAAAGAGAAGATAAGGAATAAATAATGCAAAAAGTATTCCTCAGAAGTGTGTCCGTGGCTCTGATTCAGTAAGATAAGACTTAGGTTCTTAAAGTGACAGGACAAACTCTAAGTGAGCCACCATTCCCAGCCACTGGGAGGTTCAGTATTTGTAAGTCATGCCAAAGTAACACCATTTAGCTTTTTGACAAGTTTGTAAGACTAGGACTTTAGTAAAATGTTTGACAAAGTTTCCTTGGTAGTCTTGAGAACTGTGAGGAAGAATATAGGTAGGAAGATACAATGGCTGGATGATTATGTGGATGACCGATCAGTCCTACCAAGAGAAAGTCGATTAATGGGGCTGGCATTTTTTTTTTTTTAAATAAAGGCCAGGAAGTAATTATGTTAGGTTTTGTAGGCTGACTCAAGTCTGCTGCTATAGCCCAAGAGCAGCCCTAGATACCATACAAAAAATGGGCATGGCTGTTTTCCAATAAAACCATATTTATAAAAGAGACATGGGCTGGATTTGGCCCACGGCCACAGCTTGTTGCCCCCTGTCTTTGGGTCTAAGCTACCAACAGGCAGGACTACTTCATGCAAATTTTTGTGACCTATATAGCAGAAGGATTTGAAACCTTCAGTCTGCAACTGGACTGTTGTCTTTAATGACTAGACCCCATTGTCTTAGTTAGCTCTCACACCTGCTGACACACCCATGTTCATGCACAGATGCTCAGTCACCATAGAAAGATTTTCCTTTATTCTAATTAATATCAGCTCTCCTTGGAAAGAAAAGAAACACTGAGTCCTATTACTACAGAAATCAGTGCAGATTAAGAATTAATCTACACACAGATGAGCTCATAAAAACGTAAGAAAACATTAGCAGCTGATTAGAAATTAATGCTAAAATGCTAAATGAAGTTCTTAGATTGAAGCAACGGCATCACACTTGAATTGTTAATATGGCAATTAGCTCAGCCACCTATGAAGTGCTTGTTAATAAATACTTCATAAAAACTTCTGTTAAATGAGAGCACATAGCAGGTTTATGAAATGTAAGTTTACATGGTCTTGAAAAATGTATTCAATATGCTTTTTTAAAAAAAGTCCAGTCGTGGTGACTTCTTGAAAGAAATCATGCTGTAGCCAAATTTCAAATATTTTGTCCTTTCTGAAACTAAGGCCCAATCATCTACAAAATGGTTCTCAAAGTGTAGTCTGAAACTAGCAGCATCGAGATCACCAGGAAACATGTTTGAAATATCAGGTCTCAGTCTTCGCCTTAAACTTACTGAATCAGACTCTCTGGGGTGGGCGCCGGAAGTCTGGGTTTTAACCAGACTTTCCAATGATTCTGATGCGGCTCAAGCTTAAGCACTAGTGCTTTGCAACACTGAGGATTAATCCCAAGTAAGGCTGAGCTGTGTGACCTACTGTGTGCATGGGGTGGTGGGTCCTACTGCGTGTTTGCATTGGAATCCCCTGGGGTACTTCATAAATACTGAGTCTTACCTGTGTCCCACCCAGAGATTAAGATATAATGGGTCAGGAGTATGGCCTTGAAATGTTTAAAAAAGTCCCAGGCGACTCTTAACCGGTAGACATGTTTAGTAAACACTGTAGTAGAAGAAGCCATACATACCCCAATCCAAACATGGTAGAAAAAACTATCTTGATGGTATGGATTGATGGTATGCTTCTTAGTTGCCTTCAGGTTAGATTTAGCTCCATTTTGGTTGAGAAAATGGTTTGTTCGCTCTATTTGTCTTTAGGAAAATCCTAGGGTCTTACCACCATCAGCTTTCACATGATCTTTATGATGTTGAGAAGAGTGGTATATAATTATATGTATACACGTATTCTTGTTTTGTAGTAAAATATAGTTTCTTGTGCTCCATCCATAATCATCAGGGGACTGCAAATCAAAACCACAATGAGATATCACTTTTTACCTGTCAGAGTGGCAAAACCAAAAACATAAGAAATAAGAAGTTTTGGTGAGGATGTGGAGAAAAAGGAATGCTCGTGCACTGCTGGTGGGAATGCAAACTGGTGCAGCCGCCGTGGAAAATAGTATGGAGGTTCCTCAAAATATTAAAAATAGAAATGCCACATGGGGTAGCTACCTAAAGAATATGAGGACACTAATTCAAAAAGATATATGCACCTCTGTTTGTTGAAACATTATTTGCAATTGCCAAGAAATACATAGAAGCAGCCCAAGTGTCCCTCAGTAGGCGAATGGATAAAGAAGATATGGTGTGTGTGTGTGTGTGTGTGTATTTATATATACATGTATATACATAGACTATTACTCAGCCATAAAAAAGAATGAAATCTTGCCATTTGCAACAACATGGATGGACCTAGAGGATATGCTTAGTGAAATAAGTCAGTTAGAGAAAGACAAATACTATATGGTTTTACTCATATTTTATACTCACAAAAAAACCAGACTCTGACATACAGAGAATGAACTGGTTGCCAGAAAGGAGATGGGTGAGGGGAGGGGTGAAACAGGAGACTGAGATCAAGAGTACCTTTATCTCAATGAACACTGAGAAATGTATAAAATTGTTGAATCATTATATTGTATGCCTGAAACTAATACAACACTGTATATTAATTATACTTAAATAAAAAACAAAAATGATAGTTTCTTCTACCCTTATTCACACACACACACACACACACACACACACAGTCTCTCTCTCTCTCTCTCTCTCTCTCATCTGTTAAGCCAAAAGTCCATGGTGGCAAGTACACCATGCCCTTTGCATTAGTAGATGAAATCCTATAAATGCGGAGATGGTCTAGTTCTAAAGAACATGGGTGTGAACTTAAATTAAAAATAAAGAACAAAACTAGAAACAAAAACCTCAAGAACTTAAGGATTTAAAACTACTATGCCAAAACAACTAAACAGTAAAATCAATGTGCAGAACATCTGAAAATAATGATAATGTTGGTTAGTCATATAGGATATGGCCAATATGGCTTCCAGACTACAAGTCATTTAGTAGACAAGAAAAATAAAATAAATGAATTTAGCGGTCAATTCCGGAAGCAAATAGTAAGAAATATAAACCCAAGGAAAGCAGAAGAAATTCATTAATAAATATACAAAGATATTAATAAATGAAAATACTGAAAAAATGGCATGTTTTCTTTACAAATGAGAAAAAATAGATGAACTATAACTAGTCTAATGAAGAAAAAAAAGATGAAACTCAGCAAACATAATTAGGAATAGGAGCATCACATACAAGAGGAAATAGAAAGGAATTATACAAATACTGTACCTATTTCCAAGCTAATACTTTTTAAGGTTTGGATAAAATGGAAAAATGTCTAGGACTACATAGTTTTTAAGAAAATTACCAGAAGGAAGTAAAATACTTAAATAGATCAATAACTATATAAAAAAAGCAGTTTTTCAAATCCCACGTTTCAGATATCCCTCAACCATTGAGACAGTTGCAGGGAATAGAAAGAAAAAGGACCGTTTCATCTTTTTACAAAACCAGAAACTAGAGTAATGTCGAGAAGCATATCCGACATTCAAAAAGATTTTTGCAGACTGGAGAGCACGAGAGGGAGGTGGAGAGAGGGAGACGTCGGCGATTTCGCAAGGACTTCATGAAACTGCTCTAATAAAAACTAAATTTTATTCATTGGCTCAAGTGTGAGGCCACGAAAAGGCCTTGAGCGTTCTGGAGTTTTTCACTGTTCAAGGATGAATGGCCTGAGGGAATTATTTCTTTGATTCTAAATTTCTATTGACTGTAAAACCATCATTTAATTATAGACATTTTAAGGATAAAACAAACTGTATTTTTTTTATTTTTAAAGCTTTTCATTTATTTATTCGACAGAGAGAGAGCACAAACAGCGTGGGGAAGTAGCAGGCAGAGGGAGAGAGAGAAGCAGGCTCCATGCTGAGCAGAGAGCCTGATGTGGGGTTTGATCCCAGGACCCTGAGATCATGACCTGAGCCAAAGGCAGACGCTTAACTGAATGAGCCACTCAGATACCCACAAGGATAAAACAAACTGTATTTAATGTACCTAAAACAAGAAAATGTGCATTCATGTATTTATATACCATTTTCTCTTCACTATCACAAGGTTGCATCTAAACTTTATTCACACTGCAGAGGCTAAAAATTCCTGGGGCTCATTTTCAGCACATGGTGATGGGCTGCTTTTCAAAATCTCAGCTACTGGGCTTAACCTCTCCACCAGCTTTAGGATGACATGACAGTCTGGTGGACCAAGCACACCAAGACTGTGCCTGCATTTCTTACTTGGTTAGACACTGGATCTATTTTTTTTTTCTTTCTTTAAGTCAAACCACGCATCTGCTTAAAGAGATTTGGCTTTCTTTGAAAGTCAGCCAGAAGCTTTAGACTAGAACTGTTTGGTGCCCGGGTGATTGTTCTTTGTCACATGTATATGAGCCACAGCAACCACTCCTGGGTTTTAGAATCCTGTGGCCTTTTCAAAGATTTCTTATTTCCAATGCCTTTGGTGGCATGTCCTGGTATTCACCAGGAAATCTTATATTTGTACAATGACATCTCTACCTAGTGCAACACAGGAGTGGGACATTTTAAAAAGCCAGTTTGAAAGACAATTAAGGTCCCCACTGCCCAAATCTTAGGCATTCTACAAAAAAAACCATAGTCCAATAAAAAGAACCAGGGCTCTTTGGACAAAGAGTTGACTCTAGAGCTGGGGGCAGGAAATATACAAGACAAGTCTGGAATATCTTGTAGTGGCAGAAATCAAGTGCTGCAAAGACCGTCCACGATGATGAGGGTATGCCAAAGGGTGCAAGGCTCGACTGAAAAAGTTCCCAATGGATAAAGCTGGAAGAGTTTGAGTGACAAAATGAAGTTGTGTAGGATTATAATTCAAGGTATAGAATAAATATCTGTGAGTCCATATTGATATAAATAAATAAATGAAGACCAGAGGTAAAGCAAAAAATCTCCCATGCAGAAGCATCTCAAATAGTTTAGGTAGATGCTCCGCCCTCAGTGAGGTGGAGCGTTACCCTCCACTGATGGGTAGTCTGTGCACAGTGACTTCCTTCCCAAAAGTACAATATGGCAAGGGAGAAAAAAGAGTAAGTTTATGGTGGAGACACTGAACGAATACTACCTTGATCAATTGATCAAGGTTAACCTCATTACGTTAAGTCATTTTGAGACTGTGAAATTTAATAAAGGGAAACCTCACTAAGGTGGTCTCAGAATGGCTCAGTGGCTTAAAGCCTCTGCCTTCGGCTCAGGTCATGATCTCAGTGTCCTGGGATCAAGTCCCGCATCGGGCGCTCTGCTTGGCAGGGAGCCTGCTTCCCTTCCTCTTTCTCTGCCTGCCTCTCTGCCTCCTTGTGATCTCTGTCTCTGTCAAATAAATAAATAAAATCTTAAAAAATAAAAGAATACTAGAACGGTAGGTTGGTATGTACCACTCAGTGTCAATTACAGGAAGAATTGTCAATTACAGACGTAACAGAAGAATCTTAACAGGTAGGAATCATCCATTTTAGCCCCCAAAAGGGAAAGATGTACACTGTATCTCCTATCAGAAACCGACTTCTCCTGCAACTCAGCTAATGAGAAACTGTCATTGCCCTCAACTCTCATTTTTCTTCAGCAGACACTTGTATGAACCAGAAACGGCCCGCCCCAACCTACCTTTGTGTATTGGAGTTATTTATGGTTTTGCTGTAGCTTCCTTCTCTTGAAAGGCAATTCTCTGCTATTCCCAAATAAACCCATTTTTGCTGGTAAAATAATCAGCAGTTTTATTTTTAAAGTTCACAATAGCATGTATGATGTGATTAGAAGGATACTTTATTTACCTCTGTGACCTTCCTCCTCAAAACTCATAACCCTCATCTACAAATGAGACAGACATCAGACAAAATCCAATTGAGGGACAGCAAAAGAGCTGACAAATTCTCCTCAATATTGTCAAGATCAAGAGCAAGGAAATTCTGAGAAATAGTCACAGCAGAGAAGAGTCTAAGGAAACATGACAAATAAATATAATGTGGTATCCTGGATGAATTTCTGGAAAAGAAAAAGGACATTAGAGAAAAACAAAGGAAATCTGATATGGACTTTAGTTAGTAATAAATGTATCAATATCGATCCATTAATTGTGATGAATGTATTAAACCAATGTAAGAGGCAAATAAAAGGGGGAAACTCGGGTATATGGAACTCTCTGGATTATATTCCAACTTTACTTTAAATGCAAAACTACTCTAAAGGAAAAAGTTTATTTATAAGACAAAGATGCAAATAGAAGTTAAAATTCAACTATGTGTAGCACTTTCAAAGCAAATATCTCTTTCTCTCTCTCTCTCTCTTTTTTTTTTTTTTTTGCTTTAATAAAAGTCTTTATGAACAAGGGTCAGAGAGCTTCTTGGGCAACAAATGACTTTTATAGAACAACATCGTGGTGAGTTGAGTGTAAATGGCTTAGAAACACGCAGATTAAATTTCCCTGAATCTCTCTTTTTTAAATTAGTTTCAAAGCAAATATCTCAATGAAAGGGGCAATCGGATTAATAGAGTCCTTTAATACTTGTCCAAATTCAAATATTCAGGCAGTAACAATGCAGTCAGCATTTTATGTCTCTTCTAACATTATTTTTGAAAATGTATATTGATCTCACAGATACTAAAATCTGAAAAAATTCATTTAGTATTAGGGATAATTAATTTATTTTTGTACTCATTAAGTGTAATTGTAATTGATAACAGAAAATAGGCTTATTTTCCTTGTCTCCAATGCTGTGAGCGCCTGGGTCCCATTCATCTCTGTCTCCTCTGCACCCCACAACACAGGCACTCAACTGTATTTGAAATATGCTAGGCTGGATGCTTAATGGCATCAGTTTGTTGATTGATGAATAAGAGTGCCCGGTAATTACAATTACAAAAATGGAGAGGCAATAGTGAAGGGCGCACATTCACACACTCACACATACTGTTTTCTTAGGGCCCTTTATTCATGGAACGAGTTGCAGGTGTGTTCTTTTAGATGCAACACGCTGATGTCAAATTGATTTTCTTAGGATTGTCCTTTTGAATTATTTTTATGCTCGACAAAATAATATTTGAGAACTATTTCACCAAAGGCTTTTGCACTGTATGTTTAAATAAAATACAGTGGGCAAGGAGTGCCTGGGTGGCTCAGTTGGTTGAACATCCGACTCTTGATTTTGGCTCAGGTCAGATCTCAGGGTTGGGGAATTAAGTCCTGTGTTGGGGCTCTGTGCTCAGGGGCCAGTTCACTTGAAGATTTCTCTTCTGTCTCTTTCTGTCCCTTTGACCCTCCCCCCCCCACTCCTGTGCACAATGCGCATGCTCTCTCTAAAATCAATCAATCAATCAATCTTTTAAAAAAACCAATAATGGGCAAAATAATAAATGCAGAAACCTTACATTTTCTTGAAGACTTGTTCAGAGAACAGTCACCACATAACTGCTAATGTGTGTTGCGGGGAACTGCAGTTTCTGGGCACAATGATTCTAAACAATAGGTAAGTCAAAGATGACCTTAAAGTCTCCTGGCAGATTTGAGTGCCGTTAAATTATCAAAGACGACCTTAATCTTTTCCTGCACATTTTCTCCTTCAGTAATCCCGTATCCAGATATCCACCTTTATCCTAACCTGTTAACCCTTCCAAAAGTCCATGATCCACCGGGACACTTACTTCCCTGCATTCAATGACAAACTAATCACACTGGCTTGCATATTCTGAGCCTAAAGTGTGCCTGGAATTTGCCCTCTTCTCTTTTTTCTCCCTTTGTCTGAGCTACCACTCTTCTCTAATGGATTTCCTTTCTTTGACTCTTATTCCTTCTGATCCATTGCTGGCCCAGGAACCAAAGGGATTGTTAGCAAATGCAAATTTGATGATGTCATCCTGAATGACTTCCCGTTGTTCTTGGCATAATGCTGAGAAATCTTTCTATGGCTTCTCTGTAGTGAACCCTGCAGCATGGCGCCTGGGCCCTCTCAGCTCAGGATCTAGGCATTGCCCCCGTTGGCAGCTAAGGGCTCAGAGCTGTCTCTCCTGGGCACTCACCCTCAACTAGGGGCGATTATCCTTTGATGACAGGTCAGTGGTGGGATCTCCAAAGGTCTGGCCCCTTGCCTCAATTTCAGACAACACGGAGGGGCCATCCCAGCTCCCCATGTTGTCCTCTACTGGAACTATACTGAGGTTCAGTCTCTCTCTGCTCAACCCTGTTTCACCCCACCTCCTTTAGAGATGCTCTTTTCTAGCTCACACCCTACCAACCTCCCTGTACTCAAATCTGAGAGGCTGTTTCTCAGACACCCAGCTGAAGACAGCACACCACCTCTCTTGTCTCCCTTCTCTCTCTCCATGGAATGGATCGCTGCCCCATCGCTGTGGCGATCTGGAGTTCAGTCCTCCATCTGAAACTGACAGAACCAAGGCTCCTCATTTGACAGGTTTATTCTTCCATAAAAGGAGAAGGCCTGGGATGCCTGCAAGGCTCAGTTGGTTGAGTGTCTGCTCAGGACGCGATCTGGGGGTCCTGGGATCTAGTCCCGCTCAGGGGGAGTCTGCTTCTCCCTCTCCCTCTGTGCTCTCTCTTCATCACTCTCTCTCAAGTAAATAAATAAAACGTTTAAAAGCTGGAGAAGGCAGTTTTATTTATTTTTTATTTTTACTTAAAAAATGTATTTATTTATTTGAGAGAGAAAGAGAACATGAGCAGGGAGAGGGGAAGAGGGAGAAGGAGAGGGAAAATCTCAAGCTGACTCCCCACTGAGCACAGAGCCTGACTTAGGGCTCTATCCGAGGACCCCGAGATCACAACCTGAGCCTAAGTCAGACACTAAATCGACTGAGCCACCCAGGTGCCCCAAGAAGGCATTTTTAGATCAGAAATTCTCAAACTTTAATATACCTACAAAACATGTTGATTTTGCTAAAATGTCTGTTTGGGTTTTTTGACATTCTGCATTTCTAATATCAGCTCCCAGGTGATCCCAGATGCAGTCTGTGGGCCATGCTTCAGTGTTAAGCTTCCAGAAATTCTCTTAGATTCCTTGCATCTGTGCTAGTTTGATGGCAGCATAGAATTTGGGATCAAAGATTCTAAAGTGGTACAGATCTGGCTTCAAGTCCCCACTCTGCTCTTCCCAGCTGTGTGGCCTTGATCAAGGTGTCCTGTCCAGGTCTCGATTCTCTCATTTATAGAACGGGCGGAAATAGTGCCAACTCCTGGGTGTGAGTGTGGAGACTGAATGGTATAACACAGGCAGAGCACTTAGCCCAAGGGCTGGCACATAGCCCTCAAAAATTGTCAGCTTTGTATTATGACTGCAGATCAGCATTCCATGTGGGAACATGAAGAGCATTATTATGCGTCTCTTGAGCCACAGCGAGATACTCAGATGGGTGGTTCTAGAAGCAACCACTGTGAAGTCTCAGGGGCACGGAGCTGCAGAGAGGGAGGCAGACCAGAACTGTCTGTTCGGGTACTGAGAGATGAAGAGAGACTTAATCAAACAGAAGAGCAAAAGCTAGGAAGGGAGATGGCATTCCTTCTGGAATTTTCCATGTAATTTCACAGGTAAAGGAAGGCACTGAAGTCCCAGCTGCTGGCTGTTCAGTGGCCCCTGGGTTGGGTGACCTGGGAAGGGGGGATTGGAATCCTCACAGAAGCAGAAGAGAACCCATCATGTTATTCCTCTTCTCTGCTTTTTGTGCTCAGTAACCCTTCCTAGAATACACTTGTTAAGATTCATGCTGGATTTAATGCTAGTAAGTATATGTATGATCAAAAAAACCCCAAAGCCCCCAGAGACAGCATTAGAAAGAATTCCACAGCCTTAACATGTTACCTTTGATTCAGAGCAAAAGAGTTATATCAACAGGAAATACCGTTGTCTTCTCTCAGTAGGGATGGCTGAAAACAGCAGCTGTTGTATGAACCAGCATGCTGACAAAGGGACAAAGGGACACATCTTGGAGCTGTGTGAGACAAGCAGGCAAACAGCAAATGTCATTAATTCCATTTCAGCCCAGAGCACGTTCAGATGGACTGGAGAGGCAAGGCCACATGCAGGGCAGGAGAGTTGGGGGTTGGGGCCTGGGGGGTGGGAAGGGTGGGAAGGGTTGGAAGCCACCCAGCAAAAAATGCTGCACCTGTAAGTCCTTTGTGGTCCCCAATAGGAACAAACACACTGTCAGGGGAGGGGCAAAGCTAAGGCAGGACTGAGTAAAATCATCCTGTTTTTAACTGGTGAAAGGAACTTGACATAGAGAAGACACATTTTCAAAAGACCTACAACATGTCTCAAAGCACAAAGGGAAAAGGGAACATGAAATTTAATTTATCTGGTTATAACTCAGTCCTGTTTGCTTGTTAACAAATTCTGTTGCTATTAATGTTTTAGTCATCCACTAAGAGCAAAGTGTGCAGAGTTCTAAACGAATGAAGTTTTCCTATACTCACAACTCATTCATCCATTCATTCAACTTCATTTCTAGCTTCCTTTGCTGTTACATGTGGCCAAAGGATGGGATTCTCACCAACAAAATGATGTACTCCAACCCTGGCCCATAAACCCTCTTTCTCACAGTCCTTGCTCTTTTTCTTCATTTGACTGCTGAGCAGAGAGGATTTGTAGAATCTTCTGGAAGACTGAGCCACAAGACAGGAGAGTGAGGCCTTGAATGATTGAATGAGTAGAGTACAAATGCTCAACTGATCCCACAGCCCCATTATACATGTGAGAAATCAACATTTACTGTACTAAGTCATTTACATTTTAGGACTGTATGTTCCCATAGTTAATCTACCCAGACTAACAGGTGTGCGTAACGCAATGAGGGTAATAGAGAATGAATTATCTTAGTCCCAGGGAATCTGGGAAGGCATTGCAGGCGTGAAAACACTCAGTGGAGTGGAAGGAGGACTAGAAGTTTGCTGAACAAGCAATGGAGAAGAGAAGGGAATTCCAGCGGCAGGCAGGAACAAATGCAAGGGAAGACATCACTAAATAGCTAGGTTGTTTGGGAGACTATGTTTTAGTGTGCTTGGAGTGAAAGATGGCAGGTGAGACTTGGGAAGCCCCAGGCAAGTGAAGGGCAGGGATGGATAAGCAATGGCTCATGGGCCAAATCCAGCCTGTCCTTTGTTTTTATATAGCCTGTGAACCAACGATGGTTTTGATGTTTTTTTAAAATCAAAAGAATCCAAAAAAGAATAATAAGAAAAAGCCAAAAGAAGAATTTGTTTTGTGACACAATAAAAAGTATAGGAAATTCAAATTTCAGTAGTGATAAATTAAGTTTTATTGGAATACAGCCAAGCTCATTCATGTATATATTGTCTATGGCTGTTTTTACACTCAAATGGCAAATGGCAGAGATGAATATTTGTGACAGAGACCATATGGCCCACCGAGCCTAAAATATTCACCATCTATCTCTTTACAGAGAAACTTTGCCAATCTCTGCTTTAGAGTCTGGACTTCGTCACGTGTGATAGACTACATCATGAGTCCCATATTTTGCTTCTTCTTGAATTCATACTCTGTTCAAGTGACTTTAAATTCCACACCACTGGATGGACTATATTTTCCTGCTTTGTTGATGTGGGCTTGGCCATGTGACTTGCTTTGGTCAATGGAACATGGGAGAAAGCAATAGTGTACCTGTTCTAAGCCCTGGCCATAATAGAAATCATGTTTTTGTATTTCCTTCTCGTATTTTTCTCATTGTCACCAGAAGGACACATCCCTCAGAGCCCAAGAATGAAAGGACTGTGGATCCCAGCTACTGCAACTAAAGCATAGACTCAAATCTGAAGCAGAGCCATTTGAACCAGTCTTCAGACCTGTTCATTCTCAGAGTGTTAATACATGTTTAGAGTTGTATGCCAGTGAACTTTGGAATTGTTTGTGAAGCAGCAATAGCTGACTGATACATCATGTAGCCACTGTGGAGAGGAAGTTACTAGGTGCAAACCTCAACATGCTTCCTTATAACTAAAAGTTAAAGAAGATTAGCAAGTTAAGGTTGCTGAAACTTAATGCTAAAGGAATGTTATGTTAATCATATAGAAGTTAATCATACAGAAGTATGAAAGCAAAATTATTGTGAATTTAGGCAGAGAATCCTTGGTTCCTTTTCCTTTTCTTGAGATCTGAATTAGGTCCCTGACATCCCTTCCCCAGAGTTAAGTGGTCCTATGTTTTCATATAAATTTTCCTTTTCTCCTTTTTACTGCTGCTTATATTTGTTTTGGCATACCTCTGCTATGTCATCAACGGCTCTCTAATAGGGAGATGGCCCTCCCCACAGACTGACCTATATAATTTTAGAGCTTGAAAAATCTCAAATTCATCTATCCCAGGAAATTCTGGAATATGAATCATACTATGAAATGCCTAAGAAAGGAGATGGGGTAAAACACCAAAAGTATCTCTTCTAGGTTTCTTGGCTAATGCCTATTGGGTTGTCATGGAGACTGGAAGGAGATGGAGAACAGAGAAAAATTGGGGAAGATATTATCATATTGGGACAAATAGAAACTTTGTGGACATTTGCTTCTTGGAAATTAACTTAGGGAATTGTATCATTCACTAAGTTGGTTTCCTGATTATCACAAGGTCAACGAAATCCCTTCAAGAATCTATAAATTGGAATTCCTTCTTTCTCTTATTTCAGAGTCCAAGGTGCCGTGGCTAGGAGAAGAGGCATCCTGGACATGGTAACATTGAAATTTAAACTTTGGAAATTTGAATATCTATTTGTTATATTGAAGTCTCTCACTTTCTCCTTCCAGTTGCCATCTGCCCTCTCATCGCCAAAATTACGCAAATAAGACAGATACACAAACCCCCAGTCATACCCAAAACAATTAAATCACAATCTCTGGGGGATGAGACACAGGCACCAATATTGTTTGAAACTCTTGGGTGATTCCACAGTGCAGATAAGTTTTGAGAACCAGTGCTCTAAACGTTGTGCTTAGTAATGCAGTGTGCTACTCATCACAGGGGCACAAAGAGGCAGGCAATCACGTCATTGTAACAGTTGGGGGCATTTAGTCCAGATCAACACATGTATCAGATATTTTCAGTTTTAGAGTAACAGAAATCCTGACTCAAAGCAGTTCACCTAAGACTACTAATAATGGCATGCAAGTGGAAAGTTCAATGGCAGGATTCTTTCTGTTTCTCTATGCTGCCATCCATGGTGTCATCACTGGTGGTTCTACAGTTCTAAGAAGCACCTGAGGCTATATGATTTCTCTTCAGGTTCAGCCCAAGAGATAAAGCTTTCTTTCTCTCAACTATCAGGCAGTGTCCTGCCTTTGCCTTGGTTGGATTAACTTCGGTATATGCCATCCACCATGTACATATTAGATAATTGCTAGATGTTTTAGCCTGGGATGCTATAACAAAATACCACAGATTGGGGTGGGGCTGAAAACAACAGACATTTAATACTTATAGTTCTGAAGGCTGGAACATTCAAGATTAAGGTTCCAAAAGATTTCGTGTCTGGTGAGAGTCCATTTCCTAGGTTGCAGATGACCACCTTTTCACTGTGTGCTCACATGACCTTTCTTTGGTGTGTATGTGTAGAAAAAGAGAGCTCTCATATCTCTTCCTCTACTTATAAAGGTACTAATCCCACCGTGAGGGCATCACCTTCTTGACCTACTCTAAACCTAATTCCCTCACAAAGGCTCCTACCTCCACTTTGGGAGTTGGGCTTTAACATATGGATTTTTTGGGAGAGGTGGGAGACACAGACATTCAGCCCATAACACTAGCTAACTGGCCAGGAAACCCTCTTGTACTGATTGGCTTAGAGCGAGGTTACAACTTATCCCCGAACCAGTTACTAGGACAAGTGTTTTGTTTAGGCCAATTAGGACCCACTATTAGAAGGGGGAGGAATGGAGAATAATTCCACCTAGAAAACATGGCTGCCCCATAATAGGATATGATAGGAAGAAGTATGGAATAGGTGCAGTTTAGATGATAAACAGATTGTTCACTGAAGAGTAGAGACAAAGTAGAAGATTTTTTAGGTTATTTCTTGGTTTCTCCATGGTAGGAGACTAGAACTGAATTTCTTCGAAGAAGAGGAAACCCTTCCACACTTTTTTTTTTTTTTCCAATTCATGAGCCATGCAGAGAGATGATAAGCATCATCAAAGTCTGGTCATTCCTAAAGTTTTGGATTTCTTTCATCATCTTAACCATTCTAGGAAGAGGGGAGCAACATGGGTGTTTTCCACCCAGCCAGCCATAACGTACCAAGGAATCAGGAACTCCTCATTCATAAGCCCAACAGAGCAGACTCTACTCTCTTATTTTAAAAGCAATAGCTACTCTTTAAACCCCATTGGGAAGATATCAAGTTGCCCTTTGAATGTCCTCAACAATCCCCCAACCTCAGTAGAAGATGGTAGCTTCTCTTCTTGTGTGATTGGAGTAGCTCCCTGAGGAGTATGAAATCCAAAACCACTAGAGATTAGTCTCTTGGCCGAGGTAATCTCCAGCCAAAATGCAAATACTTTTTATATTTATCAAGGAATCATTAACATCTTTAAATCCTCCAGTGTTAACTGGTGGATCATAGAAAATCAACGCAAGTGTCCCTTAAGAGAATCAAAGAGGAGGACAAGTGGACTGGTTTTCAACCTTAGCTGCACATTGGAATTTCCACCAGATTAATTAAACCAGAATCTCTGAGGATGAAACTCTGGTATCAATCTTTTCAAACTTTAACAGGATTCCAATGTTCAGCTTAGACAGAGATCTGGTCTTGATGAGGGCTTTTGGGAGACCTTCTCCTGGTGAAGTAGCTGGAAGGCTTTGGAAGCTGGAAGGTAGAGTAGGTGGAGGTGAAATTGGGATAGAACCAAAGGGAGGGATAGTGCTGGAAGAGGAGTTTGGTAGGTACCAAAAGCAATCTGTACCAAAAGAACAAAAATCTCCATCTTCACAAGTTAGCCTTGGTCTATACACAGTCTGTAGTTGATGAAATGATATGTCCAATCCTCTGGTATACTCTTCTCAAACTTTAATGTTCTACAAATCCCTGGGAACCTTATAAAAATGCAGATTCTGATCCAGTGGGTCAAGAATCAGTCCCAAGACTCCACATTTCTACCAACAACTGAGGTTATGTTGCAGCTGATCTGCGGATGAAATTTGAGTAGCAATCATGCAGTATATTATAGGATACTACCATTTTTTTCCTGCTATAGGGGTATCAGCCTAATTTCCCCCTACTAACTTATAAATCAAATAGGATACTAAAATTCAACAAATTCCCTGTTTATTAAAGATAGAACATGACAAGGTGACACATTTTCTTCATAGGGGAGAAAAACTGTCTTTCCTCTACCCATCTTAGGTTCTCAGTTGGGTGTCTGTAACAAAAGCCAGATTAACAAGAGAAAAGCATACACATTTATTTCATATAATCTTTACGTGACATAGAAGCCTTCATAAGGCAATGAAAATCTGAAGAAAGAGTTAAACCCAAGTGTTTTTATCCTAGGTCTGATGAAGAATGGAAAGTCATGAGAAAAAATATTATGGAAAATATGGTCATGAGCTAAGGGGGAACCTAGGAAGGCTTCTTTGTTGAAATTCCCCTTAGCAGGGATCAGGATGTTCCTTTCTTCCAGGTATAGAGAAAGTACCTCAACCTCTCAGGAAGATGTTATGGCCTGCTTCAGGGGGAAAGTCAGAGTCCTTCCAGCACCTTCCATTTCTCAAACTACTTCAGGTTAAAGCATTCCATCTGCCGAGGTGCCCTATTTTGAGGGAGCATGTCCTGAACTCATTACCTCCTGTCCTGCTATTGAGCCAGACACGAGCACCTCACCTACAGGAACCTTTAGAGTTCCACTGGTACCATCTAAGCTACACTTCACTGTTAATCCAGCCTTTCTAATTTAGTAACGTGGAGTTCCTGAATATTCATATACACTGAGATCGAAGCCCGGAAGTTGAAAAAGAACAGCCAGAGACACAATAAAATAAAGAAACTCTTTTAGAAGGTTGTCACATGTCCCCTTGGCACAAATGACTCATGTGATAAAAAGAAATGGGGCGCGGGGAGCATAGATTGAGGTCAAGTACCTTAAAGGCTCCAATAAAAGGAAAATACATTTGTAGAAAGCTGAATTAACCCAAAAGCGAACAGCAGGACTTCTAGTTTGCTTAGCAAAATGGACATCCTGAATTAAACATTAACAGCAAATTGATCCAGGGCTGGTGACGTAATGCTGAAATAAATGAGTTTTACATAAATCATATTCTTCTTCAGAATGTTGGCTTCCTACTGCCATCGGCATTTTAGTCCAACTGTCCTCTGTCTGGATCAAAAGGAACATTCTCCTATTTTTTTTAAAGTAGCACAAAAGAAGCTTTAGATTTCTCCAAGGGCCATTTATAACAATAAGCACAGGTTAGCACTGCCTTCTCATTCAGAGACCATAATCTGAATTTGAATTGGATTTCAATAAAGTAGCATTTGGAGAGCAAATAGGAAAGTAATTAAGGTAACAAAAAAGGATGTAAAAGTATATGGTTCTCCGAATGCATCCTAAAAGCTCTTTGGTTTGAAGAGCACCCCTAGGCGGGATCCATAGAGAAGAAGTTGTGCTGAAGCAGAAGCAAGAAAGGGACTAGTTTTTAAAGATATATTTTAGTCCTTCAATTTTCTTTCAACTCAGCATGCGGTAATACACACATCTGTGCCATTAGAAGAAAGGATAAAAGCAATGCCCACATGCTTATTCCGGGGAGGCCTTTCCTGTGGGAATTAGCTCTCTTGATCAGTAAGCACAGAATGTGGTAACACAGTAAGAGCTGTGGGAGAGCTGATAACGGGTTTGGCTCCCACACTCTTGAAACACCTAAAGAGGTAATCTATTCTCTTACTCGTCACAACTGTTCATTCCCTCACTTCTTTGTAAGAGGACCCTTCTGCCCCACAGATTCGGAACTTGGCCACGTAACTTAGCTTGGCCAGTGAAGTAGGAGGAACTGTCATGGTGACAAAGTTCAGACAAAAGCCTTCAATGTGGTTGTGTGGTTTGGCTGAACCTCTTGCCCTTCCTCACTACTAAAAGTCAGGCAGATCTTAGCTTAAGGGTCCCTGAAGTCTGTGCCAGAACAGGAAGGCAAAGCAAAGCCTATCAGAGCTGAGCAAAGCCACAGTCCATGCACCTGAGCCGCAGTTAACTTCTTACTTCCAACATGTAACATGAGTGAGAAAGAAATGTTTACGATTGTAAGCCATTAAGTTTGGGGGGATTATTTGTAACTGCAAGCAAAATGGACTAATATAGAAATTGGTATATGGAAATGGCATGCTGCCAAAACACTCTCTTCCTCTGTAAGGACCTATTTTAGCCAGAACACTTCCATCTTGGTTAAACAATAAACCTTGTTGTTTAACTCTTAAACTGTCCCTGCCCCCCTTCCCCCAGGGGACTTACTCAAAAACAAGTCCGGGAAACCAGCCCCAGGTAACAAAGCCCAAATACAGGGGTGGGTCAGGCCAGGAGGAGACATCCGATCAGTAGGGGGATGCATATTATCTCCCTAGCTACCAAGGAGTATGGGCCCCACCCTTTGGGAGCCTTTTGGGTGCCAGTTCTGACCAAGGTGATAGGCTAATTCAAATATTTACTAGGGTAAATTGTAATTCAATTAGTCACCTAGCATGACTGTGCAGCTTTCTCTGTGTGTTACAATTTCATTGACCACCTGTGCATGGCCAGGCCCAACCGTATGGCCTTTGCCCTTAAAAGCTAGTCTGTAAAGCAGAGGGGGGTTGCCCTCTCCGTAAGGAGTGGCCCTGACTGGTCTGTTTGGCGGTCAGTTTGATTCTTGATGCTTGGCGCGAAATAAAGCTTTGCTTGACCTTGGCTTTGTATCAGTCTTGCTCCTTTAACCACGGACCCATTATTGGGGGACCTAACACCTCCTCTCCATAATCTCTCTATTTGTACACACACACACACACACACACACACACACACACACCCCAGATACTTGCATACATATAAATGGGTTGTTTTAATTTTATTGGTTTTATTAACTTGTTCATATGCAATTTTAAAATGTTTCCTTATTATCTCTAAGAAATAAACATTTATGAGGAGAATGCTGGTTAAGGCCTTGGATTGACAATGATCATGACTGTTTGAAAACTGGCTCCTATAAAATAGAGAAGTCAACAAACAAACCACACAGGGCCAAAATGGAGTCACTGACGCTAGTCCATGTCACCCGACTGGAGCTCAGTACCTAACCTAATTGGAGTTTCAACTTTTCTCGGGAATGTAGTTTCAACTGGTCAGTCAGGAATTTTCTGGTCAGCACTAATGTGGTAATCTGTCACAAGGACCCTCTCCATCCTCCAAAGTAAGATGAAGTAATCAGCCTAATAAGACTCCCTGCCCTTTTTTCCCTAAGGGAAGGTGACCTTGCCTGGAACAATACTTTCTGTTCTTTTGCTAATAACTTCCTTGCCAGGCCCTCCTTCCCAGGAAAATCTTCCATTTCATACAACCCTTGAGCTCCCCTCTACCAGCTAGATGCCATGCTGCCCAATTCATAAATCACTTAATAAAGCCAATTAAATCTTAGATTGACACAGTTGGATTTTTGTTCTTTAACGGGATAATAGTTTTTACATTATAAGATTTTTGTGCGTATAAAACAAGCTTAGTCACTGAAGGCCCTGCAAGAAATCCTGGCTGTTACAGAACACTCAGCAAGAACTATTCATATCTTATGTTCATGCATATTTGTAACATAATGATAAAAATAATGTGTATGGGTTCAGATTGAGTAGCCCCCAAGTGTGTCACTTTGATATGCAGATTATTTTGAGCTGAAACAAGACCCAAAAATCCTGAGGAAAAAGCCTTGACATTCCCCCTAATGTGTAGAAGAATTTTGCTACAACACCTGCTCCAGGAAGAGAGCCACCACCACTAATAACTACAATATGATATGAACTAGGTACAGGAGACAGGGAGGAACCTAGCAAGTCCTGTTTCATGAAATTCCTAAATTCCTTTGTTTATTCAACATTCCCTCCTTCCATTCTTCCTGTGCATTGCCTTCCTTCCTTTTGAAACCCCAGATGCCTGAGCCCATTTCTGGTTCAGGCTGACATAGGCACCTCATTCAGCCTGTCTTTGGAATCTCAGGTTTATGTAAATTCCCCATAGCTAGGTAATTAAATTTGATTTTCACCTGCTAATCTGTCTCATGTCAATGTGATTCTTAGACCAGCCAGAAGAATTTTGAAGGGTAGAGAAAAACTTTTTCTTCCCAATGAATGTAAGTTAAAACTGGAAGTCTGTAAGGGTATTTTTCCTTCTGTAAAAGTTACATATCTCTGCAGCTAAAAATGAAACTTTTAAGCTTGTCCTCAGCAGCTGACTGAGTTTAGCTTGTGGCTTAAGGTGAAGAGAGATGAGTTTAGGAACTGATAGAAAACAGTGCTGCAGAACCATGTGTTTGTGTGTGTATGAAAGATAAAGAAGTCATAATTGTGTGCCCATTGAGCATATGTGACTGGCTGGTCAGATGTCATTAATGCAAAAGCTAAGGCAAGAGACGAACTATATAATGCTAGCAGGAATGTAGAAGAGAGAAGTCAGAAACAAGAACAGTGCCTGGCATAAAATGGAACTCCATAATGCAAGACCTCTTTTTTTTTAAGTTTTTATTTAAATTAGAGTAAGATAACTTATAGTTTAATATAAGTTTCGGGTGTACAATTTACTGATTAAATGCTTCCATGCAACACGTGGTGCTCATCACAAGTGCCCTCCTTATCCCATCACCTATTCAACCCATCCCCGTCCCCACCTCCCCTCTGGTAGCTATCAGCTTGTTCTCTAGATTTCAGAGTCTGTTTCTTGGTTTACCTCTCTCTTTTTCTCCTCTATGATCATTTGTTTTGCTTCTTAAATTCCATATATGAATGAAATAATATAGTATTTGTCTTTCTCTGACTGATTTATTTCATGTAACATAATACTCTCTAGCTCCATCCATATCATTGTATCTATCTATCTATCTATCTATCTATATCACATCTTTTTTTTTTTTAAGTGGGCATGGAGACAGACCAACTTGGGGCTTGAACTCATGATCCTGAGATTAAAACCTGAACTGAGATCAAGATCAAGAGTTGGATGCTCAACTGATTGAGCCTCCCAATTGGTGCCCCTATACCAAGTCTTTTTTTTAATCCATTCATCAGTCGATGGACACTTGGACTGTTTCCATAATTTGGCCATTGTAGATAATGCTGCTATAAACACCGGGGAGCATGTATCCCTTAAAATTAGTATCTTTGTATTCTTCAGGTAAATGCCTAGTAGTACAATTGCTAGATTATAAGGTAGCTCTATTTTTAATTTTTTGAGGACTCTCCATGCTATTTTCCAGAGTGGCTGTGCTAGTTTGCATTCCCACCAACAGCATAAGAGCGTTCCCCTTTCTCCACTTCCTTGTCAACACTTACTGTTTCTTGGGTTGATTTTAGCCATTCTGACAGGTGTGAGGTGGTATCTCATGGTAGTTTTGATTTGTATTTCCCTGATGATGAGAGATGTTGAGCATCTTTTCATGTCTGTTGGCTATCTGTATGTCTTCTTGGGAAAAATGTCTACTCATGGCAAGACATCTTTTCTACGCCACTTAACCATCTATCTTCTCCAACTAAACTCATCACCCCTAGTCAACTGAACATGACCTGCCTCTGGGTTTGCTCTCAACAGCCAGATAACTCATGCTCATGTGATTTAAACTGCAAATCTATTTATCCCCCTTTACATTGTGATGTCAGGGTTATGTGATATAACTTGCCCCAACACCAGAATTCATATTATTCTTCTGGAAATCATTCATAAGGATGTAATAAATGATCAATATTCTGATTTATTTATAATAACATTAATAGCAGCCTTACCTATAGTAGCAGAACAAAGGAAACACTCTAACAGCAGAGAAAGAGTTAACTAAGTTATGGAGCACTCGTATTCTGAGATATTATGCAGCCATTTAAATTCCTGTTTTCAAAGTCCATTAAATGACAATGAAATATATGAATATAATATATGTTAGGTTTTGTTTTAAGATTAAAGGATGACTTGCACAATATAATCCTGATTTTATTAAAATTCACATATATGCATTGACACAGAGGTGAAAACTGAAAGGAGAAATATCAAGAAAATAAATATTAATTATATCTAGGTATTGGATTTATGGGTCACTTGCATTATCTTCTTACTTCTTTCATGGATTTCACATGATCTTTAATAAGCACATCTTGCCTTAATAAACAGAACAAGCACATTGTAGCTAAAACAATCTTATTAAAAAATTTTTAAAACCATTTTAATTTTTATTGAAAATTCATGTCAAAAACTGTTAAGTTAGGAAGTTGTGCCTTGGGATATTTTACAGAGTGAGTTTCAGGATACAGTTTCAAAAGATGCAGAGCTGATTGGAGCGACAGCAGTCCCAGCCCACTCACAGCTAATGACTTGTAAAGTGAGCAAGGTGAAAATGTTCCTAAAAACCACTGTAAATGAGGGGATGTTTGTTACTGCAAGAAAGTTATGTCAGATGATAATACATGAAAGTTTCATGACCTTGTTAGTTCTTCTCTTTACTTCTCCTTATAAGATTCATATAATGTTAGACTAAAACATTTTGGGGACCATCTTTTGCCTTCTTATTTTTCAGATATGTAAACTGAGACTCAAACACACAAAGTAACAAACCTAAAGACACAGTGATTTAATTATAAAACCAGGATGGAATTTTTTTTTTTTTCTCTAGGGCTCCTTCATTGTTTTTCCAGGGGATGGGATAACTGAGAGTTTATTGGGAAGATCTTGTATGTTGGTACCCTAACCATTATCCACTTAGTGCTCCCCCAACCCCCACCTTTTTTTTGCAAGTCAGTGTACTCCTGAACAGCACAATTTCTGGCCTCCCTGATGTAGATTACAGGTCTGAACATAAAAGCTGTACAAAATCTACATATGTAAAATTTTAGGAACTCATTAAAAGTTATTAAAGGATACCCACACAAATATTTATGGTTAGAAAAGACAAAAATGAAAATCAAAACAATATAAATACACCACTTCTCTACAAATTGGTCTGTAGAATCAAGGTGACTTCAGCGAAAATCCCAACAGATTTATTTTTTAGAATTCAAAAGTTTATGTGGAAAAGACTCAAACTTGTCTATATATTCATGAAGAAAAACAGGATAGGCTTATTTACTCTGGGGGAATATCATTATTTAATAAAGCCAAAAGTAAGATAATTAGGATAGTGAGGAATTTATACTGGAATAGAACAAATAAAGCAACAAAATAGAAATTTCCAGAAACAGATACGAAGATAGCATTACAAATCAGTGGAGAATAGATGAGCTTCTCAACAAATCGTGGTATGACAGTTAATCAATAAAGAAAAAAATTTGGATCCTAATCACAGATCATCCACACAATCAGATCTAGGTAATTTAGAAACTTAAGGGAGGAAAGCAAAACTTGAAAAAGTCTAGAAGAAAAATAGTAAGACTATCTTTACAAGTTAGGGGTAGAAAACAATTTTATAAACTACATATAAAAGTATGGACTACCAATGAAACAATTGATAAATGTGACTACACTCAAAAAATTAACAACTTCTGGTAATCAAAATATGCTATAAAGAAATTGAAAAAGTAAGCCACAAACTTGGAGAAAATATTTCCAAATTATATGACCAACAGAGAATTAGTATCCAGTATACACTAAGAAATTATAAAAGTCCACATAAAGATATAAAAATCCATGTAAGTCCATATAAAGATAAGCAAACCAAGGAAAAATGATCAAGAGACTTTTACAGACGGAAAAAAGCTCAATGACCAATAAATTTATAAAAATATGCTTGATCTCATTACATTTCAGAAAAATTTAAAGGAAAACTACCACAAAATGTCTTTGGATTACAACAGTGCTATGGACTGAACTGTGTAGATGCTCCCCCACCCCCGACCAAGTTATATGTTGAAGTCATCCAGTGTGACAATATTTGGAGTAAGGAAGTAACTAAGGTTAAATGTGATCATAAATAAGACCCTAATCTGATGAAATTAGTGTCCTTATAAGAAGATGCACAGAGAACTTTCTCTTTCCCTCTCACTCTCTCCCTTTCTCCTCACCCCCAGCTCACCATGTGAGGACACAGTGAGAAGGTAGCCATCTGCAAGCCAGGAAGAGAGCCCTCACTAGAACCCAACTGTGCAGGTACCCTGATCTTACACTTCCAGTCCCCAGAACCATGAGAAAATAAAGTTTTATTGTTTAATCCACCCAGTCTGTGGTATTTTGTTATGGTTAACTCAAGCTGAGGCAACCAGATAGGCAAAACATTTTAAAGTCTGACAATACCAAGTAGTGTGCACATACATGAGTGAGGGGAAATCTTATAGATTCCTAGTGGAATCAGTACTTTGGAAAACATTTGGCGCTACTCAGTAATTTTAAAGATAATCTAACCCATAACTCAGATATTCTACTTCTTGCTATTATCCTAGAGAATCTCTTCTATGGGCACACAGGAAACATAAAACCTTCTTAGCCACATTTTTGCAACAGAAGGAAACAAAACAAAACCAATAACAGCAACAACAATAGTAAAAATAATATAAATACCTGTTATAGGATAATGGTTAAGAACATTCTGGAATAATAAATAGAACACTAGGGGCGCCTGGGGGATGCAGTCGGTTAAGCGTCTGCTTTCAACTCAGGTCATGATCCCAGGGCCCTGGGATCGAGCCCCAAATCAGTCTCCCTGCTAGGCGGGGTCTGCTTCTCCCTCTGCCCCTCCCACTCTCTCTCTCTCTCTGTCAAATAAAAAAATAAAATAAAATCTTTTAAAAAATATATAGCACACTACATAGCAGTGAAAATTAACAACCTAGCACTAATTCATCAGCATGTGTTAATCATAGAAACATAACATGGAATAAAAAAGCAAGTTGGGAGTGCCTGGGTGGCTCAGTTGTTAAGCATCTGCCTTCTGCTCAGGTCATGATCCCAGGGTCCTGGGATTGAGCCCCACACTGGGCTTCCTGCTCAGCGGGAAGCCTGCTTCTCCTTCTCCCACTCCCCCTGCTTGTGTTCCCTCTCTCACTGTGTCTCTCTCTGTCAAATAAATAAATAAAATCTTTTTTAAAAAGCAAGTTGCAGAAGAACACCATTTATAAGAATTTTTACAAAACAATTCAACTAAACCATTTGCATTTAATTTTTTTTTATAAGTAGGCTCCATGCCCGGCATGGGGCCCAACACGGGCCTTGGACTCATGACCCTGAAATCAAGACCTGAGCTGAGATCAAGAGTCAGATGCTCAACCAAATGAGCCCCCCAGGTGCCCATAAGCCATGTGAATTTTAGGAATGTCCATATTGGCCACAAAAGTATTAAAGAGAAACAACATAATAATACAAACACTGAAATTAGATAACGACTACCTTGGAGGAATAAGGGAGAAGGACTCAAAAAAGGACGAAGAGAGGCATTCGAATTTTGGCAATGTTAAATTTCTTAGCTTGGTAATTGGTACACGGGAGTTTCTTTGATTAATAATTTATATGCTGCACATGTTGATTTATATTTGCCAAATATTTTATAATAAATGACAAGATTAAAATTATTGGCAAGTGTATTTGGCAATTATATGTGATTTTCTTAATTAATGGGTACATGTTCTTAAGTACTTCTAGACCACACTGGAAGAATGTAACTAAAGAAACAAGGTATGTGACTCACAACAGAATTTGAATCTGACTAATTGGAACTAATTGCTGAGAGGTACCCTGCGAATTGCTCAATTTTATCATTAAGTACAGGGAATGAGAAGCTACCATGAAAAATCAATGAAACAATATCTCAAAATGTACCTTCTTGATTATTCAATGATTATGTTTAGTTTCAAATAATTATGAAAATTGAGTAGTTCTTATTATACTGGTAGCACTAACGCATTACCTAAATTTGCTAACAGAAAAAATTAGCTGGTGACCTGAATAGGGAACACCTTTCTTGTGATATGTTAGTACTTGTAAAAATGATTAATATGTCTCTTTTGAAGAAAAAGATGTGTAGACTCCTTTTGTAAGACATTTTCTTGTTAAGTGATTATTGCATACCAGCTAATATTGTACAATAATAAATATTGTGTAATATAAGAACATCAACCCTGGAGGGAAAAAAAAGTAGTGATAGATTTGTTTCAAAATCCTGTACTGAGCAGAGTCTTCCCCTCCTTAATAAAACTCTGAGAAATGATTGGAAAGATAGAAGATAAATTGAAAAATGCATAGTTAATCACAAAAACAAAAAGAGGACCCTGTGTAAATCAGAAACTCGGAGAGAGTTCCGAAAGATAGAAAACCAAGGGGATGTTATTGCGAAAGGAAACAATAGGCCCAAATGCTCGGAATTGAGACTTCTATCAAAAGGAGAGAACACCACCAACCTTTCTTCATTCCTGGATGTCCTTGATACAAGCCACAGAAAGGGTGGGCTCCAGTGTGCTGGCTAGTGAGATGCAGAAGCAAGACTAGTTGGGGATATTCCTGCATGAGATGAGCCACTCATTAGCAAAGGGGAACATCTGTCAGTCTCTTGTGGGAGGGATGAGCAAGGGAGCTTAAGTCAAAGAATAAAGTAGCACTCCCAAGAAGAATGGGGGAAACCAATCCTAGAAGAAACTGCTGAGGGTCAGGGCTCAGTTGCTCACCTCTCCAGCCTCTAGTTTGACTTCAAATGCATTGAAGATATAATTTGGTGTGCAATGTTGGGGGGGTCCTAGAGTGGACCGTCAAGAAAGAATTCTTGAGATGTCTTTAATGCAAAAAACGTGGTTTTATTAAAACACCAGGACAGGAGCTGTGGGCACAAAGAGCTGCACTAGGGTTGTAAGAAGTGACTGATTATATACTTTTAAGTTGGGGAGGGAGTGGTTAGGGATAGTGGAAGTCTGTAAGGAATTTGGGAGTAAGGTTTTCAGGACTTTGACAGACTGGGTTGCTATTAAGATAAGGTCCTTTACAACTGTCTAGTAAGACCTTAGTCATGAGACCCTTCAGATGTATATCAGTGGACCACATGTTCAGAGGATGATTGCTAACACATAATCTCGGGTGGGGGGTTGGGTAGAGATAAAGAAAGTTTCCAAAGGGATTTTTATAGGATCCTGGAGGTCAGTCTAATGTCAAGCTAAGGTTGCCTTTTGCGTTTAGCAGAATATTAACATTGACACCATTCAGTTCCTGGAGCAAGGTCACTCTGCCTGTCTCAAGTACTTGTCAATGGGCTGCAAGTTCTAAGGACATTTAACTTTTTTTCTACATTTCTTTTGCTTTTGTTCTGCATACCACAATTCACTGCAGCATCTCGTGTCTATCTTGAGATCTTGATGACAAAGTTGAGTATACAAGTCTAAATTTCTATACATTTAATGAAAGCCAGTTCTGAAAGGGAGACAACAAACCCAGCAAATAATTTACATCCAAGGAAATAGAATAAGAAGAGCGGATGGGATGGGGTTTTAAAATAAGCTTAATTGGTATCCACAGAGAGTGAAAAGGCTTTGTACCTATGCAGAGCAACAGAAAGTTAACAAAAAGTACTAAATTGCAATCTTAGATATTAAAAATAATAATTACAAAATAAAAACATCAACAGAACAACTATGTAGCAGATCCAGAAATTTCAATATCCTTAAATATTTCTGGAAAGGGACAACAGAGATAATGGAAGTATGATTCAATATGTGAGGATTTTCCAGTGGTAAGTAAAGAATAGTCTAGAGACTAAATGGCACAACCAATTGCTGAGCAAAACAAATCAAACAATACTCTCCTTACTGCAAACACACACACACACACACACACACACACACACTATGTCTATACATGTGCATGTATACATTTAGACATGTCATAATGAATTTTCAGGCCATCAGCATTGAAGAGAAAATCCTAGAAGCTTGAGTGGATTAAAAAATACACGAAAGTATACAAATTATACTGATATGAGGATAAGCATTAGAAATTATGGGTTCATATGGTAATTGAGCAATATCGTCCAAGTGCAGAGCAAAAAAGTCACTGTGACATTAGAAATTTTCATCAAGTTAAAATAACAGTGACATGTGACAGTGAAAGTAATATTGTGACTCCAAAGTGCTGTACCAGAAACTAATCCATTTGGAAGCAATAAAAAATGTATTTGAGCAGGAAGTAAAATGAATACAGGGGAAGATAGTAGGGTTCAAGAGACCGGGCTAAGCAGAGAAATTAGTAAGACTCCTTGTTAAGTCAAAATAAGCATTAATGATACATTTCAAAAGCATACTCCATAATACATCTCCACATCAAGGGGATGATGGAGAGAGAAGATAAATCTGAGCAGGATAATTCTTTTGGTTTATTCAGGGAAGGATATTTATACCAATTTACTATAGTTCAGAGTAGGGCCAGTAAAACTTAAACCATCAAAGAGCTGGAAAGAAAAAAAAAAAAGAAAGAGTAGCAAAAAAAGAAGCTATAGTAAAAAGAAGAGGAAAAAAGAAAAAGATGGCCACAATATATGATAGATCTAAATAATATTAATACTAAAAACAAATGTGTCTATAAACTATGATCCAGATAAGTACACATTTGAATGAAATGTATCAGACACAATGCCACAAAAATGAAAGGACTCAAAAAACTAAGGTAAGTCACTTACCTCCAACTGAGTCCCAAAGATAACAATTAAAAACTGGAAATATGTATTTTAAGGAAAACCATTTTGGAAGGGTGGTGAAAGAAAAAAGCAGGAAGCAACCAGATAGAAGTCGACCCTTGAAAGAAAAGTGTACTGGGTTAAATTTGCATCTATATGATTTTTTTTAAAAAAAGATTTTATTTATTTATTTGACAGACAGATCACAAGTAGGCAGAGAGGCAGGCAGAGAGAGAGAGGAAAGAAGGCTCCCTGCTGAGGAGAGATCCTGATGTGGGGCTCAATCCTAGGGCCCTGAGATCATGCCCTGAGCTGAAGGCAGAGGCTTAACGCACTGAGCCACCCAGGCGCCCCACATTTTTACGACTTTTTAATCACAGGGAATTTGGGCAGGCCCATGCCAGGGTTGCTAGCCCTCAAGCCCAGAGCTTGAGGACTGGGAAAGAAGGGGTCCTTGGTCTGAAGGAGGGAGACACAGAAGGGGGAGACCCAAAGTCTGCATATTAACTCTACTCACATCGGGTAGACTGTGCATGTGTGAGTGAGATTCCAAGATTCCTAGGAAAAGCCAAGATCTAGAAGGCCCAAGAAGCTGCTGCTTACTGCCAAAAAGAGTTTTGAATTTGAGTCCAGCCAAATTAATTGCCTACTAGAATAAAAATCACCCCTTTTCAAGGGAAGGTGATAAAATCTATAACCTCTACAATATTTTTTCTAAATTTGGTGAAATGTTTTAACTCATGTAACTAAGGAGCTCCCTGAACCCGAGATAGAATGAATAAAAAAAAAAAAAAAACATGCAGGCACATCATGTTCAAGGTGCTGAACACCAAAGGTAAAGAGAAAATCTTGAAGGCAGCCAAAGAGAAACAAGACATTTAACACATTGCAATGATTCAAATAATGATTGATCTCTCATCAGAAAAAATAGAGGCTAGAAGATATAAAATTGAAATCTTGAAAATGATGAAAGAAAGAAAAATCAATGCAGAATTCTATCTAAACATCCATTTAAAATGAAACTTATTTTCCCTTCTTTCCTTGCTTCACAGCTGCCTTCCTTAATAATTTAGTCCAAAACCAATAAAAGGTAGTTGTTTGCAAGGGTGACATTGGAACCTACAGGGGTGAGAAGGACCCCTGTGGAGGGGTAATGTCAGCCTAGACGGTGGTGTCAGTCCTTGAGTAAGTTAAGAAATGTGTCTGGGTGAGAGCAGAGGTTTTGATGGGAAGGTTGGTTACATACCAGGGAATTGACCCTATAATTAAATATATTGAAATAATTGGGGTCAATTTCCTCAGTGTTGGATAAAGCAGGTATTAATATTCAGGGAGAAATTTAGGCTGTACTTTATTGTATTGTATTGGAATTGGAGGTACCAGTGTGAATTCAAATATACATCATCAGTAGAAATAAGCATGTATAGTATCTACCTCTTGGTTTTAAAATACAGTTTTCCAATAAAATGAACCAGGACTCCTTAGAGAAAAGGCTAGATCAAGGTCAGGACAGGAAAATACAAGATTAGCTTGAAATACCTCATTGACACAGAAGTAACAAGTGCTCAAAACATTTATGGGATATTCCAAAAGGATACAAGTAGCAGTTTGAGGACACTCTTACTAGTCAAATCAAGAATAATTTGAGCACCACAATAAACGAAGAGATTAATGGATGACTTATTGAATAAGAGTCCATAAGCCTATACTAATGAAAGAACATGAATGGATAAATAAATGGTGGAAGCAAAAAACTCTTCCTTACAGAAAAATGCCAACCAATAAGTACAGAATGATGGGGTTAGAAAATCATCAGTGAATGTTTAAACTAATAGGTAAACATCTGGTGAAAAGAAGTATCTACCCCAAATGGTTCATGAATATAAAGGGGATAAATAACTTCACAGTGGAGAGCTGGAAGACTCCACCTTAATCAAGTGATCAAAGTTAATGCCATGTTGGGGCGCCTGGGTGGCTCAGTGGGTTAAGGCCTCTGCATTCGGCTTAGGTCATGATCCCAGGGTCCTGGGATCGAGCCCCATATCGGGCTCTCTGCCTGGCGGGGAGCCTGCTTCCTCCTCTCCCTCTCTGCCTGCCTCTCTGCCTATGTGTGATCTCTGTCTGTCAAATAAATAAATAAAATATTTAAAAAAAAAGTTAATGCCATGTATACTGGGGCAAACTCTGCCTTCTGTCATCATATACTGAGAAGGACACACCACTCAGATGGTATTCCTGCCAGTAAGGAATAACCTTACTCACGAGGAAACATCACAAAGAGCATTCTCCAGGATTATTGGCTGTTATCTTCAACAACATCAGGAATAAAAAGGGACAAAGAGGCTTGGGGATACAGAAAGTTGGAAAGAATGTCCCTACCATGCTTTAGGACAAGGACAAAAATCTGGGGACACTGCAAATTCACGAGTTTCCAGAGCCATTGGAAAGCTGGTTTTGGAGCAACCATTGACCCAAGAGCCACGAAGAGGCAGGCCCTGTTAGGGCCAATGAGAAGCAAGCACTGATTTAAATGGGGTAGAACCAACCACACACCAGTAAGAAGAGTTCAAATAGGATAGTTTGCAAATTTACTGAGGATTTGTGTACACTGATGATGGAGTATGAAGTCTCTAGGGACTGCATAATTTGGTGAGTCAGAATCCCCTTCGTGATTTTTCTCCATGCCCTACCTCCAGGTGCACATAAAATCGATTAAAGAGAGTATGAAGAAGATGTCCTTTGTGGAGCAGGTGGGATGGAACAGCAAGCAGCTGAGGAAGGGGCACAGACCCTTCTCCTCTCTGCTCCCCATTGAATGAGATCCTGTCTTAGAAGTTATAGAACTGCCATAGAAATTCACTGAGTCAGGGCGCCTGGGTGGCTCAGTGGGTTAAAGCCTCTGCCTTCGGCTCAGGTCATGATCCCAGGGTCCTGAGATCGAGCCCCGCATCGGGCTCTCTGCTCAGCAGGGGCCTGCTTCCTCCTGTCTCTCGGCCTGCCTTTCTGCCTACTTGTGATCTCTGTCTGTCAAATAAATAAATAAAATCTTAAAAAAAAAAAAGAAAGTAATTCACTGAGTACTTTCAAAGTGAAACTTGTATTGAAATCAAATAGCATAGAGGCTAAGTGGGGGGTGGAGCCCTTGCATGTACAGTGTGGTCTTAGGTCCTGTGGGGTCACAGAAGGATCTAGGGTGTCTGAGTGTAGCAGAGCTTGCAGGTATCAGAGCAGGGAAGCCAAGCCAGCTACAGAGATGGAGCCAAGGAGTGAACTCTTAGCTTGGGGTTACCTTAAACTGTGATCCATGGCACAGTTGGACCACTGCTCTTTGAGCACGGACCCCACAAGTGGCAGATCTGGAGACTCTCACCTTCCTTCTCTGGAGGCAGGAATCTGCTGGGTTTTGAAACTCCAAATGGGACTGTGTACCAGAGACAGAAACGCTTGGTCATAGACTTGGTGAGCTCAGAGCACAGCTGGAAACCAGGGAGACAGGAGTGATTGACCGCTTTTCTCCAAGGGCGTACTGAGGAGCGGGGTCCTGAGTTCTTGGCTCTTCTGGGTTGGAGGCTGGGAGGCTGCCATTTTTATTCCTATCCTCCAGAGCTCTTTAGGGAAGAGCTCTGAAAGCGTTCAGGGAACAAAAGCTCCTGATATGGAACCCAAGCAGATTACTTAGCCCTGCCCCTGGCAAGGGAGGTGCAATTCCGCCTAGAGCAAAGACACATGAGAATCACTACAACAGAACCCTCTCCCAGAAGATCAGCAAGAAATCCAGTCAAGACCAAGCTCACTGATCAAGAAGAACAGCGGAATTCCAGAGTTGGGGAAAGCAAAGCTTGGAATTCATGGCTTTCTCCCCATGATTTTTAGTCTTGCAAAGTTAAATAAAATTTTAAAATTTCTTTTCTTATTCTAATTTTTTTAACTTTTCCTCTTTTAAAATTTTAAACTAGTTTATCTTAACAGTATCTTAACAATACCTTTATAAAAAATCATTTTAAACCTTCATTATTATAGACATATTTTATCCTTCATTGTATCTACCTTTATTTCTTGTATACATATAGGGTTTTTTTTCTAAAAAATTTTGGGATACAATTTCTTCTAATAGATAAAAATATACCCTAAATCTAGCACAGGGCTTTTTTCTGGTCTCCAGCCTGAGCAATTCTCTCCACTTTCTTTTTCCAACCAACTTATCTTATTAATTACTTTTTAAGAATTAAAAAAAATTTTTCATCCTTACAGTCATATTCCATCCCTTCATCATGTTTACCCTTATTTTTGTATATCTTTTTCTTTCTTTATAAAATTTGGGAGGGAGTGTCTTCTAAAAGACCAAATACACCCAAAATCAAGTGGGTGGCTCTGTTCTATTCACCAGCCTAATATATATATATATATATATATACACACACACACACATACATATATAATATATACATTTATATATATAATATATATTTTTAAAAATTTAAAAAATATATATGCATATATATATTTTTTTTAATTAAAAAATTTTTTTAGGGCGCCTGGGTGGCTCAGTGGGTTAAGCCGCTGCCTTCGGCTCAGGTCATGATCTCAGGGTCCTGGGATCGAGTCCCGCATCGGGCTCTCTGCTCAGCAGGGAGCCTGCTTCCTCCTCTCTCTCTCTGCCTGCCTCTCTGCCTACTTGTGATCTCTCTCTGTCAAATAAATAAATAAAATCTTTAAAAAAAAAAAATTTTTTTTAAACTTCTTTTTACCCCCTTTATTCCCCCCCCCCCAATTTGGGGTCTCTTCTGATTTGGTTAGTATACATTTTTCTGGGGTCTTTGCCACCCTTTTAGTATTTTATTCTCCCATTCATATATTCTTATCTGGATAAAATGACAAGGCAGAAAAACTCAACACACAAAAAAGAACAAGAGGCAGTACCAGAGGCTAGGGACCTAATCTATACAGACATTGGTAATATGTCAGATCTAGAGTTCAGAATGACAATTTTCAAGGTGCTAGCTGGGCTTGAAAAAGGCATGGAAGATATTAGAGAAACCCTGTCTGGAGAAATAAAAGCCCTTTCTGGAGAAATAAAAGAACTAAAAATCTAACCAAGCTGAAATCAAAAAGCTATTAATGAGGTGCAATAAAAAAATGGAGGCTCTTACTGCTAGGATAAATGAAGCAGAAGAGATAATTAGTGATATAGAAGACTAATAACAGAGAATAAGGAAGCTGAGCAAAAGAGAGACAAACAACTACTGGACCACGAGGGGAGAATTCGAGAGATAAGTGATACCATAGACAAAACAATATTAGAATAACTGGGATTCCAGAGAGGAAGAAAGAGAGTGAGGGGCAGAAGGTATATTGGAACACATTATTGTAGAGAATTTCCCTAATATGGCAAAGGGAACAAGCATCAAAATCCAGGAGGCACAGAGAGCTCTCCTCAAAATCAATAAAAGTAGGTCTATACCCCATCATCTAAGAGTGAAACTTACAAGTCTTGGTGACAAAGAGAAAATCCTGAAAGCAGCTTGGGACAAGAAGTCTGTAACATACAATGGTAAAAATATTAGATTGACAGCAGACTTATCCAATGAGACCTGGCAGGCTAGAAAGAACTGGCATGATATATTCAGAGCACTAATCGAGAAAAACATGCAGCCAAGAATATTATATCCAGCTAGGCGATCATTGAGAATAGAAGGAGAGATTAAAAAAAAAAAAAAAAAAACTTCCAGGACAAACAAAAACAAAAAGAATTTGTAAACACCAAACCAGTCCTACAGGAAATATTGAAAGAGGTCCTCTAAGCAAAGAGTAAGCCTAAAAGTAGTAGACCAGAAAGGAACAGAGACAATATACAGTAACAGTCACCTTACAGGCAATACAATGGCACTAAATTCATATCTCTCAATAGTTACCCTGAATGTAAATGGGCTAAATGCCCCAATCAAAAGACACAGGGTATCAGAATGGATAAAAAAACAAAACCCATCAATATGATGTCTATAAGAAACTCATTTTAGACCCAAAGACACCTCCATATTTAAAGTGAGGGGGTGGAAAAAAATTTACCATGCTAATGGACATCAAAAGAAAGCTGGGGTGGCAATCCTTATATCAGATAAATTAGATTTGAAGCCAAAGACTATAATGAGAGATGAGGAAGGACACTATATCATACTCAAAGGGTCTGTCCAACAAGAAGATCTAACAATTTTAAATATCTATGCCCCTAACATGGGAGCAGCCAACTATATAAACCAATTAATAACAAAATCAAAGAAACACATTGACAATAATACAATAATAGTAGGGGACTTTAACACCCCCCCTCACTGAAATGGACAGATCATCTAAGCAAAAGATCAAAAAGGAAATAAAGGCCTTAAATGACAGACTGGACCAGAGGGACATCACAGATGTATTCAGAATATTCCATCACAAAGCAACAGAATACACATTCTTCTCTAGTGCACATGGAACATTCTCCAGAATAGATCACATCCTGGGTCACAAATCAGGTCTCAACCAGTACCAAAAGGTTGGGGTCATTCCCTACATATTTTCAGACTACAATGCTCTGAAGCTAGAACTCAATCACAAAAGGAAAGTTGGAAAGAACTCAAATACATGGAGGCTAAAGAGCATCCTACTAAAGAATGAATGGGTAAACCAGGAAATTAAAGAAGAATTGAAAAGATTCATGGAAACAAATGATAATGAAAACAAAACTGTTCAAAATCTATGGGACACAGCAAAGGCAGTCCTGAGAGGAAAATATATAGTGATACAAGCCTTTCTCAAGAAATAAGAAAGGTCTCAAGTACAAAACCTAACCCTATGCCTAAAGGAGCCAGAGAATGAAAAACGAAGAAAGCCTAAACTCAGCAGAAGAGAAATAATAAAGATCAGAGCAGAAATCAATGAAATAGAAATCAAAAAAAGAGTAGAACAAATCAACAAAACTAAAAGCTGGTTCTTTGAAAGAATTAATAAGATTGACAACCCCCTGGCCAGACTTATCAAAAAGTAAAGAGAAAGAATAAATAAATAAATAAATAAAATCATGAATGAAAGAGGAGAGCTCACAACCAACACCAAAGAAATACAAAAAATTATAAGAACATAATATAAGCAGCTATACACCAGCAAATTTGACAATTTGGAAGAAATGGATGCATTCCTGGAGACAAAACTGAACAAGGAAGAAGAAAAAAAAACACCTGAACAGACCCATAACCAGTAATGAGATTGAAACAGTTATCAAAAATCTCCCAACAAACAGGATCCCAGGGCCAGATGGCTTTCCAGGGGAATTCTGACAAACATTTAAAGAAGAATTAATACCTATACTCCTGAAACTGTTCCAGGAAATAGAAATGGAAGGAAAACTTTCCAACTCATTTTATGAGGTCAGCATTCCCTTCATCCCAAAACCAGACAAAGATCCTGTCAAAAAAGAGAATTACAGACCAATATCCTTGATGAACACAGATATGAATATTCTCACCAAATTACTAGCCAATAGGATCCAACAGTACATTAAAAGGATTATTCACCATGACCAAGTGGGATTTATTCCAGGGTTGCAAGTTTGGTTCAACATCTGCAAATCAATCAGTGTGATACAATACATTAATAAAAGAAAGAACAAGAATCATATGATAATCTCAATAGATGCTGAAAAAGCATTTGACAAAGTACAGCATCCTTTCTTGATCAAAACTCTTCACAGTGTAGGCATAGAGGTTACATACTTCAATATCATCAAAGCCATCTATTGAAAACCCACAGCAAATATCATTTTCAATGGAGAAAAACTGAGAGCTTTTCCACTATGGTCAGGAACACAGCAGGGATATCCATTATCACCATGCTAATCAACATAGTGCTAGAAGTCCTAGCCTCAGCAATCAGACAACAAAAAGAAATGAAAGTCATCCAAATCGGCAAAGAAAAAGTCAAACTATCACTCTTTGCAGATAACATGATACTTTATGTGGAAAACCCAAAAGACACCACTCCAAATCTGCTAGAACTCATACAGGAATTCATTAAAGTGTCAGGATATAAAATCAATGCACAGAAATCAGTTGCATTTCTATACACTGACAGCAAGACAGAAGAAAGAGAAATTAAGAAGTCAATTCCACCCAAAACCATAAGATACCTAGGAATAAACCTAACCAAAGAGGCAAAGAATCTATACTCAAAAAATTATAAAATCCTCATGAAAGAAATTCAGGAAGACACAAAGAAATGGAAAAATGTTCCATGCTCATGGATTAGAAGAACAAATATTGTGAAAATGTCTATGCTACCTAAAGGAATCTACATGTTTAATGCAATCCTTATCAAAATACCATCAAATTTTTTCAAAGAAATGGAACAAATAATTCTAAAATTTATATGGAACCAGAAAAGACCTCGAATAGCTAGAGGAGTGCTGAAAAAGAAAGCCAAAGTTGGTGGCATCACAATTCCAGACTTCAAGCTCTATTACAAAGCTGTCATCATCAAGACAGCATGGTACTGGCACAAAAACAGACACATAGATCAATGGAACAGAACAGAGAGCCCAGAAATAGACCCTCATCTCTATGGTTAACTAATCTTCGACTAAGCAGGAATGAATGTCCAATGGAAAAAACACAGTCTCTTCAACAAATGGTGTTGGGAAAATTGGACAGCCACAAGCAGAAGAATGAAACTGGGCCAGTTCCTTACACCACACACAAAAATAGACTCAAAATGGATGAAAGACCTCAACGTGAGAAAGGAATCCATCAAAATCCTTGAGGAGAACATAGGCAGCAACCTCTTCAACCTCAATCACAGCAACTTCTTCCTAGAAACCTCGCCAAAGCCAAGGGAAGCAAGGGCAAACATGAACTATTGGGATTTCATCAAGATCAAAAGCTTTTGCACAGCAAAGGAAACAGTCAACAAAACCAAAAGACAACTGACAGAATGGGAGAAGATATTTGCAAATGACATATCAGATAAAGGGCTAGTATCCAAAATCTATAAAGAACTTATAAAACTCAACACCCAAAGAACAAATAGTCCAATCAAGAAATGGGCAGAGGACATGAACAGACATTTCTGCAAAGAAGACATCCTGATGGCCAATAGACACATGAAAAAGCGCTCAACATCACTCGGCATCAGGGAAATACAAATCAAAACCTCAGTGAGACATCACCTCACACCAGTCAGAATGGATAAAATTAACAAGTCAGGGAACAGCAGATGCTTGCAAGGATGGGGAGAAAGGGGAACCCTCCTACACTGTTGGTGGGAATGCAAGCTGGTGCAGCCACTCTGGAAAACAGCATGGAGTTGAAAACAAAAACTTTTCAACAAAAAGTTGAAAACAGAGCTATCCTATGACTCAGCGATCACACTACTGGGTATTTACCCTATCACTACAAATGTAATGATCCAAAGGGGTATGTGCACCCCAATGTTTATAGCAGCACTGTCCACAATAGCCAAACAATGGAAAGATTGGTTTCCATTTCTTTCTTGAAACAACTAAAAGGTTAAATCATTATATGAATTTTTCCTTTGAAAGGGAAGTATTTGAGATTATCTGAATTTATAATGATATTTATATATGATATTTTTATGTATGATAATTACTGGAAAACATATGGGCACACTCAATAGTGACTCAAATGGTCATTTATTCATAGAGCTCCCAAGGAGCTTGTTGGTATTATAAAGTTTCAAATTCTTTCTATTCTCAATTAAATGTCATTTAATTTAATGTAATTTAATAATGGTCTGATGGGTAGGGCAGGACTTAAAGAGTACATGATGTCGAAATACTGGTTAATGAGGAGCCCAGAAAGGATCACAGCTCTATGAGTGAGCCTGAAGACAGCCTCCATTGGAGCCATGAGTTATATCCATGTGGTCCAAATTCTCAATTTGCACATCAAGATTACTCTAGGACTCCCAAAGACAGTTGTGAAAAATTAAGGGGTGAAAATTACATAACTGTGACTTTCCGTTCATTGAAAATGAAGACCATCCACACCTGTCAGGTGTTGTTTGCACACTTGCAAAGAGCAGTGGCCACTTCTCCTTGCTGTCACTTAGCAACAAGCCTCCAAATTATACAGATAAGCATGACGGGTGTTGAAAAGCAAAAATGCGAGAATTCCGAATCTCAGGCTGTCCAAATGTTTCTTACCTATTTTAAATACCATAATGTGGGGCGCCTGGGTGGCTTAGTGTGTTAAAGTCTCTACCTTCAGCTCAGGTCATGATCTCAGGGTCTTGGGATCCAGCCCCACACTGGGCTCTGTGCTCAGCAGGGAGCCTGCTTCCCCCACTCTCTCTGCCTGCCTCTCTGCCTATTTGTGATCTCTGTCTGTCAAATACATAAATAAAATCTTAAAAAAAATAAATACCATAATGTGTTGTTCAATATTAATCTCTGGTTTGTCTATTCAATCACCCAATCAAATATTTATGTAACTTTTGGATTTAATGTGTTAATAAATTATACATTTTTCTTTAAAAATTCATTCAAAATAAATCACATGCCTGTACCACACATAAACTGTGAAAAGTAAAATGTATCTTTATGAATTATGATTATTACTATATTTTAATTAAACTTTATATTAAATTATTTGACAACGTAACAATCTTAAATGAAGCATACGTGCACATTTTTCCTTAAAAAAATTCCTTTACCTCTTACCAGACAAAAAGGTCTAAGTGATTTAAAAAGTGTCCTAAAGAGGTTTACAGGATTATTGTGTATTTTTATGACAGAGGACTAGAAGTCAAGTAACGTTTGTAAACAGTGTTTCAAGAAACCATTATTATCTTTTTGAATATATTTCTAGAGTTGAAAATTCCATTAAATCCTTTGTTATATAATATTGATCCCTCCTAACAATTACAAAGCCATTTGCTGATAAACAAATCACTTTTACATATGTTCTCATTTCACTGATCTCTATGAAGGGACTTGCCTAAATTTAGCAGTCTATTGGATCCACGATGAACCTTCTATAAACTATTCATTCCAATAAACTAGGGTTGGGAATATCCCCAAAAGTATTAATGAGGATGTAAATCATATAAGAAAAATTAAAGAAGCCAAACATGTTTGGTCTAAAAAGAAATGAAGGAAAAAAAAAGACTAGGGATTACAGGATATAAGATGATTACTATAAAATCTTCTAGGACTTTAAGGGGTAAATGAAGATTATTTTTATAAATCCTTTCTCACATAGAGGAAAATAATCACAACTTCCATTTATTGAACACCTTATAAATGCCAGGAGTCACAAACAGATTAGCTCATTTCCATTTTGCAAAACTTGTCAAATTGGGGTTTATCATCTCTATTTGAAAGCTAGATAGATTGTGCTGTGTGAGAGAGAGAGAGAGATTGTATGAGAGACAGAGAGAGAGTGAGAGCGCGGAAACAGCCAGTTAATGCAAGAGTCAGAGCAAAATTATTCTGTATCTTTCTACCCAAAACCCTCACTTAGCCACTGTGACCTATTGGGCACATGAAAATCACATAAATTGCAACAAGACACTAAGAAGATTAAGGGTTTTGGTGTTGCTTTTGTTGTTCTTGTTTTATTTTGTTGGTTTGTTTTGAAATTTCTGAGCTTCCAGACAAAAATCTCTGATTTGGGTGTGCTCTGACTAAGGCAGGCTTGGAATTTTTATTTGTAGCCTTGTTTATGTGGGAAGACTCAACCATGTCACAGAACATTTTGAGATCACGTGCCTTGGTATTTTGCATTTCACATATCCCTGGAGACCCAGTTTCCTCCAGCCTGGGCTTGGTCATCCCTTTACTGAGCTGACACCAAACTAGGAAATAAGTCTTTCTGAGAACGCAGAACTTGTCCTTCAGACAACATCACTATTTGAAACCAAAGCATGGGGAACAATTTTCTTCTCTGCTTCGAGCATTAGAAATGCTATTACTTTATCAATCCCCTAGCAATGTAAACGTGTACACTGGCCTTCTAAAGACCCCCCATATAGATTAGTATCCAGTCTGCATATTTTCCACACATATATATTTTACTTTATTATGAATATATTTGCAGACTCACCACACAGGATTCCCCAGTCTGCAAATGCTATAGTCCTGGTCCTCTAAAAGAGTGGCTGGCTACTAACCAATCTGAAGTTGCAAAGTACTAAGTTAATTTCATTTGATGACATTCTTTCCCACTGAAAATGTCTTATGATTTTGTATATTAAAGCTAACATTACTTTCTGGATTTCTTGTTTCTCAAGATAATTGAAGGTGTCCCATGGTACTACAAAGCCTGGCTGGCAAGGACAGAGGAAGTTGCAAAAATTAAATTCTAGGATGTACTCAGCAGGCGGGGCATAAAGTTGAACATCAGGTTTGTCTTACCCCCTGGAGGTGATGGGGGAGGGCAGTAACTAACTCTCCCCAGAGGAGGCCCTTTTGATGGAGAAAACTAGAAACCTGAAGGTCCAGAGCAAAACTGAGTTGGAAAGCAATGAACATGACCAGGTATTAGAGCAAAGAACAGGGGGGTTGGACAGGGTGGTTGCCCAGGATGGCTCAGCGGAGTCCACGAAATGGTTTGCCTGCCATCTTGGCTGGCCCTTAATAAACCAGCCTGGCAGCAGTCCATGTGGCATTTCTCTGGGGCTTCTTAAAAATCCCATGTGGTCCCGACACAGAAACTATAAGTTAATGATGGTCTGCAGTGAACTTGAACTATCTCTAGTACCAGGAAGAGCTGTTCCTGACCATGACATAAATAAAGCAGATTGGTGAGAACAGATTTAAAAAGCAGAAAGGAGGGCGGCCTTTCTGCTGGGTGGCTCAGTCACTTAAGCAGCTGCTTTCGGCTCAGATCACGATCCCAGGGTCCCAGTATGGAGCCCTGTGTAGTCGGGCTCCCTTCTCAATGGGAGCCTGCTTCTTCCTCTCCCTCTGCCCCTTTCCCCACTTGTGCTTGCTCTCTCAAATAAAGAAAATCTTAAAAAACAAAACAAAACCAGAAAGGAAGGGATTGAGGAAAGGGAAGTGGGGGAGATTTGAGGTAGTGTCCTGGGTGCCGAAGTGGAAGAGAAGGGGCAAGGGAGGGGATGGTTGACACGGGAACAGAGGTTGAGCCACGAAGGATCCGTATATGGTGGCTTTTCCTCCAGACCCTCCTCAGAACAAGGTCCTGATGAACGAGGGAGTATTCTTTGGAAAAAGGTGAGCAGAGCATATTGAAGAAGGCCGAGATAATAATACTGTCTTTCAAAGTCGTAGTCTCCCTGCCACCCCCCAAGCCCCCCCCACCCCCTTGGTACTGGTAGAATCTCTTTCATTTACTGGCTGTGCTGTTTGGGGAAATCGCTTAATCCCCTTAAGCCTTAGCTTCTTTGTCTGTAAAATTGGAAAGACAGTAATACTTGCTTTATGTATTTCATGGATACTCAAGTAAATACCATATGGCAAAAGCACTTGGCTAATTGTCAAGTTCTTGAAAATGAGTTATTAGGTAACTATTGTAAGGTATTCCTTGGGGGCATGAGTAAAATTCTCCGCAAGAACTTGGAAAGAATGTGTTTCAGTGAGCATTAATCTAGTAACACAGACACACAGACACACACACACACACACACACAGAGAGAACATGCAGTGCTCAAGCTACAGGTAAACCTACATCTGAAATGTCAGATCTTATAGTCGGATGCACAACTTCAATCACAGGGACCTGACTGTACACAGAGGCTGAGTTTGGGAAAGTGAGTGCAATTTAGGGAGCAGAAACCCAATCCATTGTAATTCAACCTCTTTGGAAAAAGGTTGTGGACATACGATTGTCTTGTTTGATCCTAGTGCTTCTCAAATATTTTTAAATGGCTTATATTTTAAAATTGAAATAGAACAGGGTAAAATACAAAATATCTGAGGGCATCATGTGTTGCAAGGGTGAGAACTATTTTTAGTTGGGGTAGTTGGTGTGTGTGTGTGTGTGTGTGTGTGTATGTGTGTGTACCCCCGAACTCCAGCACTTTTCTCTGCTTAGGCGTACTCTGTCATGGACCACAAAGTTCAGCCTTCTTCTGGTTCCCTGCTCACCTGACAAATTTCTGTCAACTATTTGTTTTTGCATGAAGCTTCCCTATGAGGAGAGAATGCCCTGATCTGCCACAGCCAGACTTCTAACAGTATTCGGTATTCGGCTTGATGTGTAAATTAATTACTGCTGTACTTGGCTTTTTGTGTCAGTTTCAATGAGCACAAATGATGTGAGCCTTCCCTTAAGGTGGATCCAGTTTTCATGTGGGGAATAAAAACCAAGTTTCTAAGCTGGGACGGGTAAATTCATCAGCTTAAATGACACCATGGGAAACATTTTAGTGACACATGAACTTCTCTGGTAACGTCCAACCTTCACCAGCTCCTAGGGTAACCAGCCCTCTCTGGAATTCCTGGGACTGAAAGTGGCTTCCAGGATACAGGGTACCCAACATTAAAACTGAGACAGTGGCGCCTTGGTGGCTCAGTCAGTTAAGTGTCTGGCTTTGGCTCAGGTCATGATCTCAGGGTCCTGGGATCCAGTCCTGTATTGGGCTCCCTGCTCAGATGGGAGCCTGATTTTCCCTCTGCCTGCTGCTCCCCCTGTTTGTGCTCTCTCTATATATAAAATAAATAAAATCTTAAAAAACAAAACCAAACCAAACCTGAGACTACCCTCGGGTGGTGACACCTGAGTAGGCAGAGCAGGGGACCCAGCAGCTGCCCAAGCCAATGGCTTGCATGGCCTTTAGTCCCCCCTCAAGGTCACTCGATTGAGGTTACATCTCTTCAGGTTCCCTGTGAAGTTTCCCTTTCTCATTCCCCCAGGTGTCTGGGAGCCTCCGACCACATCACCCGTGTGCCCAGGCCTTGGCGCAAACAGCTGGCGGCAGGACCAACATACTGAAGCTGAGGCAAGTCAGGATCTAGTGAAGGTCGGTTTCATGCACACACGGCCCTCTTAGCAGTCCCAGACTTCAGACCCACTGAAAGCCTACTTCTTCGCTCCTTACCTATGGTCTCGTATTTATATTGTCCCACCCTATCATGCAATTCCAGGGCTTTACCATACTTTTACTCAGAGTCTTCCACCTGCAGAATGTAGGTCACAGACTGATGCCATTTTTGAGACCCCTCATCCCAGCCCTGGAGCAGACATTCCACTAAGAGTCACTCTGTCTACACCCGGGACCCCAATCTGACTCAAGTTCTTTTTTTTTTTTTTTTTTTTGAAGGGTGATGATGGATGCAGACATGATGTTCTTTGGTCTTAAGAAGGCAAGTCAGAGGAAAACATCTTTTCATAAAAGGTTTATGAAAATATCTTTTTCATAAAAGGTCCAAAGGTCAGAGTGAAAATTGTGCTGCACGTATTTGTCCCAGAACGGCAGCTTCTTTCACTGAGATAAAATTTGTGCCCAGTAAATGCCCAGCTACCAAGTATACAGTTGGATAGGACTGACAAACCTATACAACCTTGTTGGCTATCGCTTAATGAAGATAGAGGAAAACATTTTCATGAATGATTCTAAGGGTCCCAGTCAGATTTGTCTTGAGAGGTGCTTTTTAAATTTTTTTAAATTTTGAAATGATTGCATATTTACATGCAGTTTTAAGAAATACGGCAGAGGGGAAAAAAAGAAATAATGCAGAGAGATCCTGTATAACCTTTTATATACCCTTTACTCACTTTCTCCCGCTAGTAACATCTTGCAGAACTACAGCGCAATATGGCAACCAAGATACTGACATCTATGTAGTCAAAATATGAACATTTCCATCAGCACAAGGATTTCTCCTATTGTACTTTTATAGCGAAACCTACTTACCTCCCTCAACCCTTGACAACCACTAATCTAGTCTTCATTTCTATAACCTTATCATTTTAAGAAAGTTGTAGAAATAACATCATCTGGTGTGCAACCCTTGGGGATTGGCTTCTCCCACTTGGCATAATTCCCTGGAGTTCCATCCACCTTGTTGCAGGTGCCAATAGTTCCTTTCTTATTGCTCAGTAGCATTCCATCTAAGCAGCTCCTATATCTTAGGCAAGTCACCCTACTTCTCTTGACTCGACTTTGCCATCTAAAGTGACAGACTTTTCTTTCAATTGTGCAATTTTTATTTTACGCGTTCTCATCTCCCCTTAGATATCTTTTTGTGATTATAGAACACAGCTCACTCTCCTCTCTCATACAATCTGCTTTCCAGGCTAAAGGCAGGAATAACAAGCCCTGTAGGAGAGGTGGTTAGGGCAGGAAGTGGGAGCACTGAGCTGATCACCTCTGATGATGATTTCTCCTGAATTTTCTATCTCATGAGTGACTATTGGGGTAACCATGGGTTTGAGTTGTGCCCCCCTCTCCTTTCTCCAAGCATCAAGATGAGCTTCCTTACCTGACTAATGTTATTTGATTTTTGGCCTAGACAGAAAATCTGCTGGGCCAAGTACAAGGTTGAGGTCGTAGCTAAAGGAAACCCTCAAAACAATCTAAATTGTTGAAGTTTTTGACATTTGCCAGAAGCCATCACAATAAAAGTCTACAGTTTTGCAAATCGTGTTCCAGGTTAGCAGTTATTCATTCTGTATGGGGTTGGAGCTGGTGCAGTGGTGGAGGCATGGGGAGTGAAATAGAAGCCCTGATAGACTGCCATGAATAATGGAGACCCACATCTACATTTGAGATGAAGCAAAGCAGCACTAGGTTGATAATAACCATCCTTCCATCATTTGTACTGGAAAATTGGGGGCCTTCCCTACTGTGCCTCCCTAGCACTCATATATTCAAGGCAAGGTAACTGCATAATACCTCTTAGATCCTGTCTCCATGTGTTCTTTCTGGAAAAAGTTCACCCCATATATAACTCTGAGACCTGAACTTCCATCTTAACTTGTGCAGCTGCTCATCAGAACTGGGTCGATAATTCTGCATCATTAATTATCTGCACTTTCACTCAGCTTCTCAATAGAGAACTTCCCCCCGCCCAGTTGCCTAAGACTCCATATGTCATTTATTTTTCTTGTGTCAATTTTCTCAGTTTTCAGATGAAAATATCTCAGCTAAGTGACTCCCGACTCTGGCTCTGCAACTGCCCAGGACGTCTCCAATTATCTCAAGAGGTGTCACAACGTTCTTCCCAAACAAATTCTAATTAATTCCTTAATGAAAAAATAGGAATTTTGGAGACAGTAGGAGAGGAGGTAGGACTCTGAGTTGTCACAAAATCTAGCAATGGCAGAGTGTTCTATTCCCAGAAGGTTGGGACTTGCTGGGAATGACAGTCATGGTAAGCTGCAAAGCAATACTGAAAAAGACCAGACAAATGGAGATTTGAACTGTACTGCCTAGTTAGAACTGATTTAGTTTTTAAAATCCAGGCAAGGCTGTATTTTCAAGCAAGGTGGGCATTGCTTAGAATTATCCATAGAAACAGTGTCACAAATAATGATTGGTTTCTTGGGAGACCAAGGATGCCCAGAGCTGAACTAATGGTATTAGTATAAATTCTGGAAAGCTGGATGGGGCGGTAGGAGCCATGGCATGCAGAGGGGAAGTCCAAGAGAGGGATTTACAAAATTTTTCTTTCAGAGAAATAGTCCACATGGTTGGGGCTTGGCTTTGATGCTCTTCCATCTTCACTTCCTTGCTTTTTTTCTCTAGGTCTCTGTGTCCTACTGAAACTTTCAGTGCATCTTCAGCAGCCTATTCAAGATGGTCATACCCAGTCCCCAAATGCTCGTGTTCTTTCACTTTGATAGTATGCAAGACAAAACCCTTCCTCAGGGAGTTTTGGACACCCTGCAAGTCTGTAAGATTGCCCATCATTTTACAGAGGCCTTGTTTGCATTCTCAGCTTTCTGCTCCTAATTCCCACTCAAATATCTGACATCTCAAACTCCACATGTACAGAACTGGGCTTCTGATCTCTTCCCTAGTAATAACACCTTACCACATCTCAGATAATAGTAACTTAATGCAATTAGCTTCTCAGGCCAATAGTCTTGGTGTTACTGTTGATTCTTCTTTCTCTCCCACCTCACGTCCCATAGTGCAGCAAATCTAACCACTTTGACTTGTGGACCACTACTTTGGTAGAACCACCACCATTTCCTACCAGATTCTTGTAATTCCCTAACATATTCTAACTGACGTCCCTTTTCCTACCCTTGCCTTTATATAGTCATTTCCTAATAGAACTGCCATAGCAGTCCTGCAAAATGTAAACAAGTTCACATCATCGTGTTGCTCAAAATTCTCCAAGGTTTTGCCATCTCGCACAGAGTAAAATTGGAAGTCTTTATAGTATATTGCAAGACTCCATGATCTCCCCCCACCATTCCCTGACTGAACTGTTCTCTTACTTTTCTCCCCAATGCCTCCTCCACCCCCCACCTTTCTGTGAATCTCTGGTGTTCCCTCAACATATCAGGCCAGCTCCTATCTCATTCCCTCTGCCTTGTCTCAGGATTCTCAAGGCTTGCTCTCTACCAACTCTCAGGCCTTCTTGAGAAGCCTATTCTAAACACTGTTCATCTATACATAAATGAATAAAGAAGTGGGATCTATCTATCTATCTATCATCTATCATGGAATATTGCTCAGCCATGAAAAAGAATGAGATCTTGTCGTTTATGACAACATGGATGGACCTAGAGAACATTATGTTAAGTGAAATAAGTCAGCCCGAGAAAGACAAATACCCTATGATTTCACTTATATGTGGGGTCTAAAAAACAAGTGAATGAACAAACAAGCAAGAAATAGAAACAAGACTCATATATACAGAGAACAAACTGGTGGTTGCTCAAGAGAAAGTAAGTGGGGAATGAGGGAAAAACGCAAAGAGAATTAAGAGATATAAACTTTGAGTTATAAAATAAATAAGTCATGGAGATGAAAAATACAGCATAGGGAATAAAGTCAATAATATTGTAATAATGTTGTATGGTGACAGATGGTGACTCCACTTATAGTGATGAGCACTGAGTAATATACACAATCATTGTATCATATGTTGTCCACCTGATACTAATATAACATTGCATTCCAACTATACTTCAATTAAAAAAATAACATGCAATGTCAGTGTTCAACCCTGACCTTGTAATAATATTTTTCGATATCCTTATAAAATCCCCATTGGCATACACAAAACCATGAGAGGAGATTTCACACCTTCATTAATAGATGCTGCATTTATATTCTAAAAATATAGCCGTGTTTACCAATTAATTTTAATGAACCAGGTTACAGGTAAGCATTTACTATGCAATATGTTGCTGATTAAAACCAGAACATTATTAGCATACGGGGAAGTAAATCATCCTGTAGACATTCATGGGAAAGAGCATATTTTAACTCTTAATTTTTTACATTTGACATCAATCATTTTTAGAAGTTTGCTTCCCTTGGCTTGCATGGTTAAGCACAAATTTACCTACAATGTGTTTGGTCCCAAATATTCTCCACTTACAGATCTCTCCCATTGCCAGGCTCATACCTCTTGTTTTATTCTATAGAAGGAGCACCAGAATGGGCTAGTCACAGCTTTGCTTCTCAATGGCTGTGTGACTTCAGACAAACGGTGTTCTTTCTGTATTAATTGCCTCAATCGTAACAGGAGAACTACAATGATTCTCTCATTTCCTCCATAATCTATCCTTCATCACACACACAAACTCTCCTTTCTCTCCCCCTTCCCTCCCTCCCTCTCTGTCTCTATCCTTCCTACTCTAGCTCTCTGTGTCTCCCTCTCTCACACACACATACACAATTATTGAAAACTTTTTTTAGATTCTACATTTACATAGGGGTTGCAAGATAGTACAAAGTTTCCTGAATACCCTTCACCAAGAGTCCTCTAATATTAACACCTTCCACAGCCATGGTACACACATCAAAACTCAGAAATGTTTGTCTCATTTGAAATCACTTTGCGTTCTTCCACTTCTAAAATTTTATTCATCTCATTTCTGCTTCATGGGATATCTCTTCACTGTGTGGAGTGGTCTTCACACTGGAAGTTCTCACAGATCATTCCAAGGCTTCCTCCACAGCAGTCTCCCAGACGTCCACCTCAGGTGGTAGCTCATATACTTATTTGACATTATTTCTTCTTATCCTTCATCTTTCCCATGACACGAGAACCTCCTATCAAGAAAGGATTAATTATATCTAGGGTCCCATAGCAATGGAATGGAACAGAGCCTTCCCATGTACCTCCTATTTCCCCTTGCCCTTGTTGACCATCTTGGACTAGTCCATAAACAAATACCAAACTGTTACTGTGTTAAACCTCTGAGATTTTGAGTTCATTATTCCATTGTGATTACTGTTTTGTTAGAGTCAATGTGCTTATATATTTGCATCAATGTCTTTGGCATCACCATTAATTTTTGTATCTCACTCCTTTCTTCTGTGTTCAATATCCTTCTTACAGAAACACACCTTTTACAAATTTCTTTGAGTAAAAGCCCGAGTAAAATTGTCTTCTAAGTTGGCAGTTTTCTTTCAATGGTATAGCTTTCGTTGGTACTAGTGGAACTCTGCTGACAGATTAATTTATTGCTTTTTATTTCATAGGTCTTACTTCTGATCAATTATAAGATGTTCCAAATGGCTTTGATTTTCTGCAGTTTCTCAACGATTTGTCTAGGTGAAAAATAATTTCATTTATGCTGCTTGGAACCAGGAGGGACAGGGCTCTTGAATTTGAGTGATCATGAATTTCACCAAAGAGTCAATATAATTTTCTCTTTGAATATTTTCTGTCCTTCATTCTCTGTGTATCATTTCAAAAATTCCTACTGAATATGATGTTCTTGCCTATTCTGTTTTCTATTTTTCTCAACTTTTCCTTTGTATTATTCATTTCTTTAGCTTTGTATTATTCATTTCTTTAGCTGCATTCTGGATAATTTTCTCAGACCCAAATTCTAGTCAATTAATTGATGGAGACAGAAAGTAGAGTGGTTGGGTTATGGAAACATTTCTTCAGATCAATTTTGTGTTTGGCTTCCTGGGTGTTCTTGGTTCAAGTTAGTACTACAAATACAAACCCCAGATGTGTGTTAGGTGAGGCCCAGGAGCTAAAACTCTCAGATGAAAGTGTTCTTACTCAAGAAAGATGAAGAATCTCAGGACAAATTTGTTTGTTTTTTAATTAACATATAATGTATTATTTGTTTCAGGGGTACAGGTCTGATTCATCAGTCTTATATAATACCTAGTGCTCATTACAACACATAACCTATCCAATGTCCATCACCCAGCCACGACAGCAACTCTCAGTTTGTTTCCTAAGGTTAAGAGTCTCTTATGGCTTGTCATCCTCTCTGGTTTCTTCTTGTTTCATTTTTTCCTTTCTTTCCTTATGATCCTGTCTTGTTTCTCAAATTTCACATATCAGTGAGGTCATATGATAATTACCTTTCTCTGATTGACTTATTTTGCTTAGCATAATATGCTCTAGTTCTAGCCACGTTGTTGCAAATGGCAAGATTTCCTTTTTTGATGATTGCATAATATTCCATTGTGTGGCTTCTTTATCCATTCATCTGTCGATGGACATCTAGTTTCTTTCCATAGTTTGGCTATTGTGGACATTGCTGCTATGAACACTGGGGTGCATGTACCCCCACGGATCATGACACCTATATCTTTGGGGTAAATACCCAGTAGTGCAGTTGCTGGTTTGTAGGGTAGCTCTATTTTCAACTTTTTGAGGAACCTCCATACTCTTTTCCAGAGTGGCTGCACCAGTTTGCATTCCCACCAACAGTGTAGGAGGGTTCCCCTGTCTCTGCATCCCTGCCAACATCTTAGTTTCCTGACTTGTTAATTTTAGCCATTCTGACTGGTGTGAAGTGGTATCTTATTGTGAGTTTGGTTTGGATTTTCAGGATAACAGTTTTGTCCTTATGTGGGCATTAAAACCCAAGCCTGCAAATGGCCAATTCATAGCAACTACCCCAGGCAGCCACAGCAATGGCCTACTTGCTGGCTTCTCTGTGATTTTAGATCCTTCATTTCTGTCATCCGTATTTCTTATGACCACACATACTTACTTAAACTATTTTTTCTTTTGAGAATATCCAGATATTTTTAGCAAGATTTTTTTCCTGTTCTCTTAGGCTACCATGTTGTTGTAACCAGAGGTTTGCAAGAACTTCATAAAGGGATGCCTTGCCTCCAATCTCACCATTCTCAAATCTATTTTTACACTTACAGCCAGAGATGATTCTGCAATGCAAATGTTACTCGCTGACTTAAAAATGTGTCATGACCCTAAAGAAAAAGACCAACTCTTTGGGATGACTACAAGGTTCCCCAGAATATGAATCATACCTATCACTAAAATCTCATCCATGAGGTGCCTGGGTGGCTCAGTTAGTTAAGCACCCAACTCTTTGTTTTGGCTCAGGTTATGATCTCAGGGTCCTGAGATAGAGCCCCATGTCAGGTTCCACGTTGGGTGTGAAGCCTGCTTAAGATTCTCTCTCTCCCTCTGCCCCTCACCCCAGCTTGTGAATGTTCTCTGTCTCAAAAAAAAATTTTTTTAATGATAAAAATCTTACCTGTAGCATTCCTGACCTCATTTTCTATCTGTTGGTGACAAAGCACTATTTTTCTGCAAATGGGTCATGTTCTCTTCTACTTTAGAACATTCATATAAGCCGTTCTTTCTGCATAGCCCCTCCCCACTTTTAGCATCTCTAATTCTTATTGTTCCTCCTGGTTTCTGCTTAAATGCCACATCTTCCAAAAGGCCTTCACTATGTACATCCTGATAGCATGTGCACTTGCCACTTTATAACATCCTTAATCTTGTAATTATTGTTTAAGATCTGTCTTTCTGTCTTGGTGCTAAGCTTCCAAGAAGTAAGACTGTCTATCTCGTTCACTCCTATTGGTCTAGCAATTAATCTAGTGACTGACATATAGTAAGGCCCTAATAAATCTTTGGGACAATCAAATGAACCGATTAAGCACTCTATTTGTGAATGGAGTTCCCTGACTAAAGCTTTGCTTAACATCAGATTACTGCCATCAGTTTTAAGAACAAAACAACTCTTTAAGGAAGTTTCTCTTTAAAAAAAAAATACACACACACATACATACACATACATATATGTATATTGGGAGAATTATGATTCTTGAGAAACGAAGACAAAAGTGAGGTAGAAACTTAAACTCCTCTTTCAACTCACGCAAATAAGGCTCTGAGCCGAACAGTCCAGAAGGGAGAAAGACAGGCATGGCTTAGAAAAATTCAACACTGGCATAGTAATGAGAATCAATCAATGAGAATGCTTGGATGAGACAAAGGAATCTTTAAAAGGTGAGCAAAAATAATTTTCTATTTCTTCTGGATCAGTGACCTCCAGTGGGACTTAGAAAAGTCTTAGGACACATGTCGCCATGTTGTCAAAGAGCAGGTCATCTTGTCATCAAATATAGAGTAAGCATGGAGTCACTGGACTATAAATCAATAATACAATTTGGATTTCATCACCATCATGTCAAGATACTCCTTACATTGCCATTTCCAAAGCCATTTATTTTAAGAATCAGGCATTCATTGAGTAGAACACTAGAATTTGTAACAGTGTGTGTCCAATACATTCTTAAATAATTTTTTAAAAGATTTTATTTATTTATTTGATGGAGATCACAAGCAGGCAGAGAGGCAGACAGAGACAGAGAGACGGGGAAGCAGGCTCCCCGCTGAGCAGAGAGCCTGATGCGGGGCTCGATCCCAGGACCCTGGGATCATGACCCAAGCTGAAGGCAGAGGCTTTAACTCACTGAGCCAACCAGTGACCCCTCCAATACATTCTTATGACCATGTGAACCTTGATTTTATTTTCTAGTAAGAAAGGAAGTTTAATCATTCACAGCTTTTGCAGATAATATCCTTCCATGCTAATATTCATTTTTATTGCAGGACACAGAGGCAAGCCTCTTTATAAAGCTTTCCTTCTATGTCAAGATATAGGACAAACATGACTTCCAATATGTGGGTTGTCTTGGCTTCTTTTCTTTCATCCTCCTCTTCCCCTTTATTTTTTATTTATTGGCAGAGGCAGAATGAGAGGGGGCTTAAAGAATGAGTTGTTTTCTTTTGAGAGTCTACTAAGTATCCTTTCCCATTGATTCTATCAGGAAAATAAAAACAAAGTAAAAAAAATAATTTTAAAAGATAAAAATAAACAAAACACAAACATTTCACAAGTGATTATTCTTATTTTCTGAAAGAAGTCCTGACGCAGCCATCTATGATATAAAAGTATGACCATTTAAAAAGCTCTCTGTAGATATATCCATTACTGCCATGGGAAGTGGATGTTGTTAGAAGAATTTAAAAGTCCTTATTAGTGGGACAGAATAGATTATGAAAGGCAATTCCCAAGGCAGTGATGATATCGAAATTGTCTCCCTTCATTCCCAATAGCTCATCAAATAATGACTAAATTTTCTACTTACTTAATGTGCCTGAAATTCTGATACTGAAGATTCAAGTAGCTTATCAAAGCTACATTTTAAGAATGCAAATTCCTTTAGAAGGATTAAGGAATCATTTTCATGTTAGTGTAAGTTAGTTCAACCAGACTGCTTTCATATTATCACAATTTCACTGAACAACTCAGAGATTCAGAGTTTTGATGGGGAAGGGCTGGAGGATTGGGGACTGCATGAAGATACCAATATCTTTAAGAAAGGGGCAAAAAAGGCAATATAAGACTCATAAAAAGAGATAGGAAAGTACTAAAGTAAAAGGGAATTTTCTTCTCCTTCCCAACACCTGAATTAATTCAGTATTCAGGCATTGTGTGTAATAGATAATAGTATAGTTAATATATATAGTATACATATGATATATATATATATATATATATAGTTAATAAAAATAATATAACAGTATAATTAATACTATTACTATTAGGGTCTGGCTAAATCACAGTTTATACAGTCTTTTGGCACTATCTATATTACCCAGTTGCCATTTAAATATACTTATTGGAAAATATATTCTGAGGTCGGAAAGATACCTTGAAATTGAAATCTTGATGTATAATCATACTTTTGATATTATAGATTGTTCCTAAGTTGCTATGTGCATCATATCACATCACTTTGGAATATGAATTTTTAGGCCAGATACAGTAAGAGCCCAGATGCTTAATTATTAGTTATTCTTTCTTTGGATTCATAAAGAAAAAAAAGTCTTAACATATCCACTCCCTGGCTGGCTGGGAAAGAAAAACGTCTCTCCAGTACTTTTCCAGACAAATACTTATTTTTGGAGAGTAAGCTGTTAGAGTCTACTGACATTTATAAGGAAGAAAAAGAAAAATCCTCATTTTTTTTTTTAGTTCTCAAGTTGTCACCTATCAGGAACATAGCCAAGAACAGAAAGTAAGTAATAAAAATATCTCTGAGTGACCCCAAGTACCAGTATACCCTGCTCTTTACTCGGGGAAACTACTCAGACTAATCTCAACCCTTCTTCACTCTTACTTTACATAGGCTTGCAGTAAGTTGCATTGCCTGGTTTCCAAGTCCAAAATAGTCTGGAGGCAGTAACTAAGGGGTGGTATGGGAAGAGGGCCTTATGTAACCTCATGGAATAAGGGACATGTTACTTTTAAGAGAACTTCTCTTTATTTTTCTTAAAACATTTTCTTTTGAAGCTTACCTTTCTTGAGTAAATACTCTTTCCCAACTTTAGGGCTGAGCTCTTGAGACATGACTTAATTAAATCTCACTCAATTTGATGAGGTAGGAATTGCTATCCGCATGTATTGTTTTCTACTTCTTCTCACTTTACTCTCACAGAACTAAGTGGTTAGGTAGGGATATTATATTTGTTGAATTCATATTAAATTCATATTATAGGTTATGTAATATTTGAAGGATAGCATGAAGGACAATGTTGTAGGAAAATCTGCTATCATGATTGCTGTTAAGAGAATATATATATTCATATATCCTGCCTCTCATTAGAGAAGGGTCCAGGAAGGACATGAGCAGGTTCCCTGCTTATCCCACACCAGCAACCAATCACCACTTTTGCTTACACAGTTTGTTCTACCCTTAAATTTAGGCAGCACTTAGGCAAGCCTGCAAGCATATGCATGTATACACAGAAGATGTTCTCGAATTTACTAGTAATCAAGGAAATGCAAATTAAAATCTGTTCATATTACTTATAATAAGAATACATTGATGCTATGAGTAGAAATTTGTAGAACAATTCAGAGATTGACTTGGCAATACCTACCAATGTTATATCTATCCTATTACCCAGAAATTCTACTCATAGATCTATGTGCTAGGATTAACTCTCACGCATGCACATACAGACAGAAATATAACACTACTACCGGAAGCAATTTTATGGTAGAAAAATCAGGAAGGAAAAAAAAAAGAAAAATCAGGAAGAATCCAAATGTCCTTCATTAAGACAATGTTCCCATTATTGCTTATCTACCCAATAGGATAATATAGAGCAATGAAAAATCCACCGGCCCAGAGAGCTACATATATCCACATGGATGAAAATCCAAGTTTAATAATGAATGAGGAAAGCAAGTTTCAGAAAAATACAAAACAGTATACCCTTTATATAAAATTTAAAACCCTAAATATTACTCAAGCAAACATACATACAAAAAAACCTCCAAAGAAATCCTCCAAATCCTAGGCCATAATTACCTTTGCAAAGTGTAAATTTTTATCAAAGAGGCATCGATAAGGGGCATTAATTCTTTTTGTAATATGTCATTTTTTTTAAGTTGAGCAAGACATATATATGTATCTGTTTTATTATTTTAATACTTTTTTGTATGATTGAAATATTTCAATATAAATTAAAAATATGTAAAATTAAGGCTGCCTGGCTGGTTCATTCAGTAGAGCCTGTGACTCTTGACTTTGGGGCTGTGAGTTCAAGCCTCACAATGAGAGTAGAGATTATTTTATATATATATATATGCAATACATATATATACATATGATGTACATATAAGATACTGGTTACTACTAAGTCACAAAAACTGACACACCAAAGCCAAAACTCTCTTAAATGAATATCATCAAGATGACAATGGAATTAAATGTGAGACAGGAAACCAACAAAATCCTAGAGGAAAATATAAGCAGCAACCTCTTTGACCTCAGCTATAACAACTTCTTACTAGAAGATATGGTAAGGGAAACAAAAGGAAAAATGGAGGTGAGGGAAACAAAAGCAAAAATGAACTACTGAGACTTCATCAAGATAAAAATCTTCTGCACAATATCACAAATCAACAAAACTATGGAATGGGAGAAGATATTTGCAAATGGCATATCTGATAAAGGGTTGGTATCCAAAATCCATATAGAACTTAACAATCTCAACACCCATAAAACGAATAATCCAGTTAAGAAATGGGAAGGCATGAATACACATTTTCCAAAAAGACAACCATATGGCTAACAGACACATGAAAAGATGGTCAACATCACTCATCATCAGGGAAATACAAATCAAAACCATGATGGGATATCATCTCACACCTGTCAAAATGGCCAAAATCAACAACCCAAGAAACAACATTTGTTGGCACAGATGCAGAGAAAGAGGAGCCCTCTTGCACTGTGGTTGTCTGGCACTGGTGCAGCTACTCTGGAAAACAGTATGGAGTTTCCTCAAATGTTAAAAATAGAAGTCCCCTATGACCCAGTAATTGCACTACTAGGTATTTACCCAAAGGATACAAAAATACAGATTCAAAACTGGTACATGCACCCCAATGTTTATAGCATTATCAACAATAACCAAAACATGGAAAGAGGCCAAATGTCCATTGACTGATGAATAGATAAAGAAGATGTGGTATACACACACACACACACACACACTGGAATATCACTCAGCCATAAAAGGAATAAAATCTTGATATTGGCAATGACATGGACAGAGCTAGAACGCATCATGCTAAGCAAAATAAGTTTGTAAGAGAAAGACACATATATGATTTCACTCATATGTGGAATCTAAGAAACATAACAGATGAACATAGGTGAAGGGGGAAAAGAGAGAGGAAGAGAGAGGGAAACAAAGCATAAGACACTTCTAACACTAGAGAACAACACTGATGCTGGAGGGGAGGTTGGTAGAGGATGGGCTGAATGGGTGATGGGCATTAAGGAGGGCACTTGCTGTGATGAGCATTGGGTGTTGTGTGTAAGTGATGAATCACTGAATTCTACTCCTGAAACCAATATTGCACTGCATATTCACTAACTAGAATCCACATAAAAATTTGAAGAAAAGGGGCGCCTGGGTGGCTCAGTGGGTTAAGCCGCTGCCTTCGGCTCAGGTCATGATCTCAGGGTCCTGGGATCGAGTCCCGCATCGGGCTCTCTGCTCAGCAGGGAGCCTGCTTCCTTCTCTCTCTCTCTCTCTGCCTGCCTCTCAGTGTACTTGTAATTTCTCTCTGTCAAATAAATAAATAAAATCTTTAAAAAAAAAAATTGAAGAAAAAAAAAGATGACAGTGGAGTTGTATTTCCCCAAAATTCAATTACTTGCTAACCTCCACTAATAGAAAAAAAAGCTGAATTTCAGGAATGGAAAGATGCAAATATTCAGACACAAATGGGTACACACACACCTGCACACACACACAGACACACATACTCACCTGCACACGCATTAATAACTAGGGTAAAAAAATTCATGCATGAAAGGCATGTATACTATACTTTGAAAAACACAGTGAGTAGGCATTTTAATGGCTATAATAAGTGACAACTAGCTTCAAGGAAGAGGACAAAATAATACATTACCCAGAAACAAAATTCAAAAGCTCAGGAGAGTGGAGTGTTTTAATGTAGGACCAAATGTTTATGATCATAACATATATTATTATTATTATAGTCACTGCTTTTATTGTCAGTAAATCCGTCAATTTTTCTGTCCATCCTTTTATTCCCTTAATAGTACACTTTAAGCAATCAAGCAATGTTACACTCTTTACTTACTTTTAGAAGCTCAACCATCAATAACATGCCCGTCTTACTCATGCGGGGGCATCGATTATTCCTAAGTGGGCTAATAAACAGGGCTACAGAGGGAATTTCACTCTTTGAGCAGCATTTTTCATCCCAGGTCCCTGCTGCCTATATGAAAGAGGAGAAATGGCTAAAAATCAAAGCCCACTGTTTTGTATTGGCCTCACCGTATCATGGATCTACAGGAGCAGTTTCTATAGCTGGAAATGAAGGTCTTTGCATTGGCTTTTATTTTCAGAGAGAAATAGTGTTTAGGGAACTAAAATAATTCTTTTTGCTCAGGATCACTGAGATGCCCTATTGTAGAATTCCTTAGTCATTTGCACCACTGATGTTATGCATCTTCTTGCTCACATGTAAACTCCTGGATTCAAACCACTAAGCTTATGCAAATAACTAGGTAAGGTTCATTGAGAGTAAAGTTGTAGTTTTATTTTTTACTCCTGAAGGAGATGGTTCTAATTTTTAGCAGAAATGTTCCCTAGGCTAGTGGGTTTGGTATTAAACTCATATCTTGTTCATCATCAATTGTTACCTTTTTGGTTGATATAATGAGTAAAGCTTAGCGGTGAAGTCCACCCAGACAGGATCTTTTTCAAGAAAGGCATGCTGTGTAGACCTTTGTTTCAAGAAAGGGAGCACCTAGCCACAGTGCTGGCTGAAGCCTTCCACTGAGATCTCCACTTTACGATGTACCACAGACAAAACAGGGGATTGTGAGTTTTTATTTGTGTGCTTGAACTTGATAAATAGCCCTCAAGAATGCCATACTAGTTAAATCATTTCATTAGCTAAAAGCTAAATATCGAAGGGAAAATCCCTGAAGAGAGGTGGATGAGAGAGTAGTATGGTTTTGAATTTTAATGAAAACAGCCAATAGAATGTCATTTGATTTTATCCATTACTACTCAAAAAAGAAAACCCCCAAGGTGTAGATGTAAATTTTTAAACCATCTTCACAGTGTTTGGAAAGACCATTCATTCATTTGCGGAGTAAGGAATTTGACTCGCACAGATTGGACAGTCATTGTTGGAGAAGGAGATGAGTGTCTCCCTAGTTTTGTGTCTGAGGCTCAGCCAGAAGCTGTCCATTTTTTATAAGAAGGTGACCCATGTAGAGACTAAGTGATGTGCTAGAGAAGACCATCTTCCCTGTGATGCTGCTGAATGAGGTATTGCCTGGCTGATGGACTGGTTATCACCAACCTGTGGTAGGCTTGGGCAGATATTGGACTTCTATAAATGTAATGTGTACTCCACTCTGGAGCTGTCTTTCTGACACTCCAGAAATTTCTACCTGGCCATCTATTTATTAATAGACCCAAACTACAACAAGACCCTGCAAAAATGTGCATTATAAGCAATGTAATTCAAGGACCTGCTTTAGGAAAATTAGTAAGTGTATGGAACCAAGGCTTCCCTGCAATTATCTATTGACATGAGCATCACTGGTAAACACAAGATAGTGAGGATCCCTGATGTCCGTGCACAGTCTGTCAAATGCATCAGGGAACTCAATTAAAAGAAGGCTAAGCCTGATGATATCTAGACAGAGAGCCACTATCTCCTTTGGAAATAGGATATACAAATTCCAAGTCATGACAGCGTAGGTAAGATAGTTTCCTATGAAAAGTTGGGGGGGGGGTGGAAATTGAAGATTGCAGGGCCAAGAAAGCACTCTCAAAGTTTTTGTCCTTGACATCTGGCCTTCCATTCTTTGCCCCTTTCATAGCTCTCTTCTCAAGACCATCCCCCCATTGTCTCCCTTACATTTTTCTAACACTGGTGAGTATGATCTAATAAAATAATTGAAAACAAGTGCTTTGGTGAGTGACTTTGGCCATAAATTTCAAGATATTATTTTATTTTCAGGCTGACATTTTTAAGAGATTTATCACCATCCCAGAGAAGAAACACACCTACTACATTTATTGTACATGAATCTACAATATGGTGCTCGTGAGTTGATGGTAATCTACAATTCATGCTGGAGTGGGATTTATCAAAAATGAAGAGATTCCCCTTTCTTCCACAAATCATGTAACGTACTATTGGCCATATAAAGATACAAGATAAAACTGTGTTAATGAAAGTTGAGTTTTTAGAATATCTATAGTGTTCACTTCAAAAAGTGCGCATTCACCTTTTATTAGTAAAATTTTCCCAGTTTGTATTTGTCATTAATCTTACTGTTCCATTTTTACTGAGACTTCTACTTCATAATCAACTCCTCAGGCTTTGGGCCAACTTGGTATGAAAAGTCTTCTCATGTGGTGGCCTAAGGGGAAGGTGAGTGCAGGGTATGCGGAGACTCTCTGTACTATCTTTGTGACTCCTCCATAAATCAAAAATTATTTCAAGACAAAGTGTTTTCTTTTCTGTTGTTTTATTTTTAAAGCCTTCGGAGGTGAATTTGTCCATTTGTCGGTGTGTTGATATTGGATTGAATTTTCTATCCGAACTTTATTATTATTTTTTCTTTCTTCTTTTCCGAGACAGCAGGTATGCACCAAAGATTATGGTCAAATAGGTGCCCCTTTTATTTTTTTCAGAGAGGTTTTTTTTTTTCCATTAAGAAGGGGAAAATGGCCATTTCTTCTAAACACTGAGAGCACAAGACAGTGTGTACACTCTAGTAGAAATCCAGCTGCTTCCTCTTTTACAAAGGTCGGTGTGTAAACTGTTTCTCATCTTCACATTGAGCAACAAGTTCAAACTTCAGAATACATCATCCACTAGAAATTGTTTTATTAAAAGTTTCTCTAGTATGGGTGTGCTTTCGTGGCTCAGTGGGTTAAGCCTCTGCCTTCAGCTTAGGTCATGATCTCAGGATCCTGGGATCGAGTCCCGCATCAGGCTCTCTTCTCAGCGGGGAGCCTGCTTCCTCCTCTCTCTCTGCCTACTTGTGATCTCTGTCTGTCAAATAAATAAATAAAATCTTTAAAAAAAAGTTTCTCTAGTATTGATTTCTTCAAATCCTTTTATTTTTATCAGGAAAAAATTTTAAGCAGAAAAAGTACTCAATTTAGGCAGAAGTGCAAATTAATTTCAGCATGTGCTTTTCAATCATGTTTCAATTTTGTAAATAGAATTACAAAGAGCAAAACTTAGCATACATGATGAATTTCAGGTTTTCTTGGGCGGATATCTAGAAGTAGATCAATGGAGTGCTTTCTTCAGCAGCACATCTACTAAAACTGGGACAATAAATAGAAGATTAACATGGTCCCTGCATAAGGACAACATGAAAGTTTGGGAAGCATTCCATATTTTTATGCCCTTTAAAATTATGTTCAGTTCTTTGCTTTAATAATAAATAAATAATAAATAAAGTTACTCTCATATAAAAAAACTGAAAGCAGATAATATGGATACAGATCTTCCTAGACCTTTGATATGTACAATATCAGTTAGTACTTGGGAAAAAAAAGACTTATACCAAAACACACCTGGAAATGACCTTTCTTTCCTTCTCTTTTCCTCCGCATAGTCATGTTGCTAGCCATATGCACCACGCATTCAGGAAAAGGGCCATTTCAGTATGGCTGCTGAATGTTACATAATGTGCTTCTAGGAAGCATAATTCTATATAGAATCCTCTTTTACAAAGCTGCACTTCACACTGGGAATTGGAAGGCAATTTATTTTCAGAGTCATTCTTTCTCTCTTTGGCTGGAAGTCTCAGCCAGTCCTTCCTAGGTAGTCTCCTCTTGGGTAATCTTCCTAGCAACATCTCAGCAAGCAGACAGACAATTTCTTTTTCCCTTGGACAAGCTCCAGTTCACTTGGTGAACTTGGTGTTTCCTCAAAGCTGATCCTCTATCTGCTGCGTTTTGAAACCTAGTCTTACAGTGATCCAAGAGAGCCCACCAAACAGGCAGTAATAGGTGTCGTTTTCCTCTGTAGTGTTGAACTTTACTACCAGAAGAACTAGGCAAAAATTCCTGGGCTGAGAATCACAGAATTCAAACTGAATCACAGATATTCTCTGTTCACTCAAGCCTATAGTCCAAACTAAGTGCAAAAATGATGTCAGTTTGTTTATGCATAAGCACATTCTCTATTATGGATTGTTTAGTCTGCCATGCTATTCTATCCAACCCATTATCCTGTTTCTTTCATTGCTCCTTACTCTAATTCTATTGACCTTTCAAACTTTAGCTTAAAATGCATCTATTCCACCAAACCTCTGTAGATCACTCATGTCAGCCTGAAATTATGTATTTCTTCTTTGAATTGCTGTTGGTATGCTCATGCATTAGCATGTGATTATCATCAGCCTCTCAAAGAGCCATTTAAAAATTTCATTGTTATTTAATGAGAAACATGTCTCAGGTTTATTTTCTCAAAAGAGATGGTGAGCCCTTTGAGAGAATACATTATACCTTTTTGGTGTCTGCCATAATGCCTACAACAAATATCTTAGTGACTATGATATTTTCATTTGCATAATGGCTTCTTCAAATACCTGCAAACCATCAACTCTCAAAGATTTCAACTACTGGAGAAGGTCAAGTGGATATGAATAATCCAACATTTGAATTATTCAAAAATCATTTATATTGAGTTTTGGAAGATATTAGGGGCAAGCTACATTCTTTCCCCAATAAATGATTTATAAAAAAAAAATAATAGTAACACCAACACTCACTAGACCTTTATGCTTTTCAGAGCTCTGCTCGAACTAATGATTCATCCATATTCTCTGAGCACCTATAACAGAAGGTGATAAGAGAAGGCCCAGTCAAGGACTGGTTATAAGAAAAGCCTAGAGATTCCAGTTTCCTTGGTACTCCACAGGATACCCATGAGCACCTTGTTCTACACCTATGCATTTGCCACATTTCACTTGTGTTTCTCACTGATAATAGTTGATAAGTGATTGACAGAAGCACACAGCCTACATTCATATTCTGATTCTCCCATTTCCTAACTGTGTGATCATAGATAACTTACTTAACCTCTCTGTATTTGAGGATACTCCTGAACAAAATCAGAATTATAAAACAGTGCATATTTCATAGGTTTTTGGTATGGGGCTTAAAATGACTTATGTGAGATGCTTAGCACAATGTCTCAAATATTAAAGAGAGGATAAGCAAGTACAAGAATGCAAGAGAGGAAGAGAGTCACTAGAAGTTTTATTTTCTTCATTTATTCTCCTAGAATCCAAAGTGAGAGAGGAAAAGTAGCTAGTAAAGATAACCCAAGCCATGTTCTTCTCTTGGGAGAGAATGATAGGAAAGAAAAGCAGTATAAAACCAATACAAGAGCAACTCATAAATGGGTACAGAATTTCTGTGAGTGGGGCGCCTGGGTGGCTCAGTGGGTTAAAGCCTCTGCCTTCAGCTCAGGTCATGATCCCAGGGTCCTGGGATCGAGCCCCACATCAGGCTCTCTGCTCAGCAGGGAGCCTGCTTCCTCCTCTCTCTCTCTCTCTGCCTGCCTCTCTGCCTACTTGTGATCTCTGTCAAATAAATAAATAAAATCTTTAAAAAAAAAAGAATTTCTGTGAGTGAGCCATTGGAAAGGAGGTCTTAGCTATTGGAGGCTACATGTAAACAACATGGAGCTTCAACCGATAACAAATGTTTTACTTCCAGAAGCTTCCAGAGGATAGAATTTATGCCTAACACAAATTATAGGCCAACTGATGATACCATTGAATTCCTGCTATGATGTTGGGGCTGGTGACCCAAAGAACCTTTAAGGGCTCAAGGTTTTGGAGGGAGGTGGGACACAGGAGCAAACATAGTTACAGCTTGGAGCAGGAGGACTGTGAATAAAAAAGGAAGCAAGTGTTCAAGCTAGCACATAAAAAGTGCCAACTCAGGGCTTCAGAAAGAAGACCTCACAAGGGTCACTGAGAGAGAACTACCTAGAAGGGGTGATTTCAGCCAGACATTGAAAGTTGAGTAGGAGGTTAATTTAAGCATGCCACAACCATGTGTTATGATAAAAAGAACACTCACTCTTGCCTCAGATAGGCCTGAGGTTAGAAGCCAGTTTCCATTCCTCATGAGTCGCAATTACTAAATAATACATATCTTCAAGACTATTGTGGGAAATAATTGTTAAGTATTTAGTACAGGATCTGGTATATAGTATAGCCTCAAATATAATAGCTACTATTGGTAACCATTGAGTCTTGGAGTATTTTTTTTTTTTTTTTGATGATGATGATGATGTTGCCTTAAGCGCTGGTAAGCACAGCTGTTTCACATTTCCTCTCCATGAGCCTGAGTAGCAGTGGTAAGCATCTGCAGGGGTTTCTGGGCTCATCTCCCTGGAAATATCACAGGGAAGGAACAGCCCAGATTCAGCGTATCCATGACAGAAGCAAAGGAACAAGCTCCAGCCAGTCGTGACAGCAAACTTCAAGGACAGTCTAGGTCTTGGGAAAGGGCTGATCTATACTGGACAATAAATCCGGAGCTCTTTCCCTTTCTCTTTCCTTCCTTCTCCTTCTTCACTCCTTTTCTTCCCTCCTTTGCTTCAAGGTGCTTTGCTCTTCTGATCGACGGATAAAGTCAGCAGCCCGATCAAACTCCTAACCACTAAGAGTTAAGGGATTTATTAAGTAATTCTCCCCACAGACATTGGTGTTTCAAATACTTCAAGGGATGGTAAATGTTTAATTTAGTCATGCATGCCTGATAATAGGAGTTTGGGTATTAGCAGTCAGTCAACAATGTGGTTGAGAATGGGATGGCTATGACCAGAACTACTGAATTCATTTGAAAAAATTTATATGGAGAAAAGCATGGTGGAGGGAGAAGGTGCTTGCATTTAGAATTAGGGGAGCTACCTTAAAATCCCAACTCTGGAACTTTTTAGGTATTGATCCTAAAATTACTTGAGTAATTTTACTCTCCTGTTCTTATTTTCTCCAGTAAATAATAAGAATGATAATCCTTAACTTATACAGGATGTTGTGAGTGTTAGACAAGCCACTTATCCAACTGAATGTATACACAAACTACTTGGGCATCTTGTTAAAATACAGATTCTGACTCAGGAATTCTGGAATGGGGCCCAACGTTCTGCATTTCAAACGAGTTCTCAGATGGTGCCAATGCTCCTGATCCAAAGACCCCATTTTGAAGAGCAAGAGGCTGTTAGATAATGTAATTAATGATAAAGTGGGCTTTCTTCCCAGATAATTGGTTGGAAAGGGATCATTTCTCACCCTGGCTTGCTACCAGTTACAAAAATAAAGTCAAGTCGAGGCTGGACAAATGTCGAGAAGAAAATATTGCTGTCACAGTTTGGGGAGGGAGCTACTGCTTCATCAGAAAGACTGAAAACTGTATTGTTTGATCTTGGAAGGAGCTGCTCAGCAATGGCCTGGCCAGGGCTGCTTGAGGGGAGGCCAAAGGTATTGTGAGTTTCCCTCATCTAAGCACCAAGCGATGGCGGCCCGTGATTCTGTGCGGCCTTTACTTGCTGTTCATTTGCTCCTTTTTCACTCCGTTGTAAAGAGGATTGATGTTTATTTTAAGGAAAATAGTCTCTTAGTTTCAGTGCTCTCACCTGTCACTTTCTTTATACAAATGTGAGTGAGCTGGAGTTGTTAAAGTTTGCTTCAGAAATAATCTCCTCTCAGAATGATTCCTGCCCTACACATCATCCTGTCTCTCTCACTCTCCTGGTCTTCTTCGCTGGCTCATGACCGTAAACTCAACAACCCCGGGGGAACTTAGTCCAGTATCAAAGCAGCCACATCATTAACATTGTCTCATTTACAGACTCAATTATCCTATAGTGGAAAAACACTGTGTTTCTATACACAGGATTAAAACCGTCCTCTTGACCTATAGTTAAGTCATTTGAATCAGCCAGGAAATGTCACCATGCCATGGAGGGCAATATGACCTCCTGTGTCTACGTACACACACATTGCTGATGAACACTTGTAAGGCCCCATGTCAGGTACTAGTCATGCACAAGACATTCTAGAAAAGACAATGAGAGTAACCAACAAGGAAAGCCAAATTCTCTGCTAGCACGATGGAGAAGACAACGTGAAGGAGGTAAAGGGATGGAGTGGGGAGAAGTTGGCTCCGTGGTCGTTTGCCTAGGCGGGCACGCAAATGGTGTCTCACGTATCAAGTGAAGGTTGGGTTAGTGAGTCTGTAAAATGAACTTCCCTATGACCCTGCAATGGTACTCCTGGGTATTTACCCCAAAGATACAGATGTAGTGAAAAGAAGGGCCATCTGTACCCCAATGTTCATAGCAGCAATGGCCATGGTCGCCAAACTATGGAAAGAACCAAGATGCCCTTCAACGGACAAATGGATAAGGAAGATGTGGTCCATATACACATGGAGTATGATGCTTCCATCAGAAAGGATGAATCCCCAACTTTTGTAGCAACATGGACGGGACTGGAAGAGATTATGCTGAGTGAAATAAGTCAAGCAGAGAGAGTCAATTATCATATGGTTTCACTTATTTGTGGAGCATAACAAATAGCATGGAGGACATGGGGAGTTAGAGAGGAGAAGGGAGTTGGGGGAAATTGGAAGGGGAGGTGAATCATGAGAGATTATGGACTCTGAAAAACAATCTGAGGGGTTTGAATTGGCGTGGCGGTGGGAGGTTGGGGGAACCAGGTGGTGGGTATTCTAGAGGGCACGGATTGCATGGAGCACTGGGTGTGGTGCAAAAATAATGAATACTGTTATGCTAAAAATAAATAAATCTAATTTTAAAAAAGGAATTAAAAATTGTGTTAGAAGAGCTTTTGGTAGTTTGAAAAGTGAATCCTGGACAACATGTTTAAAAAATTAAGGGGTTTTTATTTTATTTTTTAAAGATTTTATTTATTTATTTGACAGTGAGAAAGGGAACACAAGCAGGGGGAATGGGAGAAGAAGAAGCAGGCTTCCCGCTGAGCAGGGAGCCTGATGAGGGGCTTGATCCCAGAACCCTGGGATCATGACCTGAGTTGAAGGCAGATGTCTAATGACTGAGCCACTCAGGCACCCCCCAAAATTAAGGGGTATTTTAAAAACTCATGCATTGAGGTAAAATCGACATATAATAAATATCATGTATTTAAGAAGTACAGTTTAACCATATATATATATATATAAAATCAGTGAAATCATTACCACCATTGAAATAATGAAAATACCTATCACATCTGTTTCCATGTGGCCCTTTTGTAATCCCACTTCCTGGCTTTGCCATCACATCTCCCATCCCTGGGAAATAATGGATCTGCTTTCTGCATTTTTACATCTGATCTGTTTTTTGCATTTTGTAGAGTTTTATATCAATAGAGTCCAATAGTACATACATTTTTTGATTGACTTCTCTCACTCTGCATAATTATTTTGTGATTCATCCATGTTTCTGTGTGTTCATTCCTTTTATTGCTGAATAATATTCCATTATATGGGTCTATCATAGTTTGTTTATATATTAACCTGTTGATAGATATATGGGTTGATTCCAATTTTTTGCTCTTACAAATAAAGTTTTGATGGTAGTCTTCGTATAGGCCTATGCTTTCTTTTTTTTTTTTTTAATCTGATAAATACCTAGGAGTAGAATGGTCAAATCATATGGCAGGTGTTTAACTTCTTAAGAAATTGCCATGAACTCTTCTCCAAAATGGTTGTATATTCCCACCAGTGGGGTATGAAAATTCCTGTTTCTCCATATCCTTGTAAACACTCAGTATGTTCAGATCATTAAATGAGTGCAGTAGTATGTCATTGTGGTTTTAATTTTCATTTCCCTAATGACAAATGATATTGAGCATATTTGTATTGCTTATTTGTCATCTGCACGATGTACTTTCTTTAATGAAGTGTCTGTTCAATCCTTTTCCCATTTTTTATTGGGATATTTGTTTACTTTTTATTAAGTTTGGGAGTTCTAAGATATATTGTGGGTACAAGTCTCTTATCACAGAAATGGTTTGCAAATATAGAGCTAGCACTTCAGTGGATTCAGAGGTGAATTAGAGCTAGACCCTGTTTGTAGGAGCTCACAACTCAACAAAAGGATCAGGACAATAAAAAATAATCGCTGATAATAATGGAAGCTATAATCAAGACCCTTGTTGTGGGAGTGTAGAAGAGAGTACAATAAATTTCACCCAGGAGAGGGTGGAGAGAGTTCCCCAAGGAGGGGAACTTAAAGATTCATTTTGAAATGTGAAGAGTTGTAAGTTTTGAACATCTGCAAAAGAACATTCTGGGAAGAGAATCAGTGCAAAGGCAGGAAGGTAGGTTTGGGAATCTTGAGTTCTGGATGACCAGAGGGAACAGGGAAGGGTGCAAATGGTAAGACAAGGAAGGCTAAGACTAGCTTGTCAGATTGTGGAAAGTTTTGTAGATTAGGTTTAAGAATCTGAGTTTCATCTTCAAAGCAATAGGAAGTCTGGTAAAGGTTTTAAGCTCCAGAGTCAAACAGTCAGATTTGCATTTTAAGAAAACGTCCTGCAGTGATAGTGAAGGATTAGAGGATAATGAATTCAGAAAGATTGACAAAGACCTAAACAAAGCAGTAATCGCAGAGATAAGGGAGGAGCTGAATGGATTCTCAAGATATTTAAGAGGAGTGGTACTGTTGGTAATTGTTTAGATGTTACGGGTGTGGGAGATGGCAGGATATAGGCTGGCTCCCAGATTCTAGTTGAAATAATGGGATGAGTTGGTGCACATTCATTACATCCAGGAATATATGAATTGGAACAGGAGAGATGGGGAGTATTAAGAGTTCATCTTGTATCAATGATTCATTAATTCATTAATTTAGCACATTTTTATTGAGTTTCTACCATATGCTAGGAACTGGAAATCTGATGGAGATCAAAGTAGATACTGTGATAGCCTTCAGAGTAAAAAGTCTAGCACAGAAGAGTGAAAATGAAATAATCCCACAAATGTGTAATTTAAAACACTGGCTCTGAATTGCCTAAAGGAAACCAAGACGGTTTTGGAATAGTGCATGCAGGTAGATCTCAGTCTCAAGAAACACTACGTTGAAGAAGTAAAATTTAAGAGGAAGTCTGAAGGAGGCAGGCTGAGGAAGATCAAAGAATAATGTTTCAAGTAGAAGGAACAAGGTAGGTTAAATACTATAGGTCATCCAGGTGGAGGTTTCCAGTAAGTAGATAGAAACATGTACCCAGAAACAAGGCCTCAGATAGAGAAGTTATCAGTCCATGGGGGCAGGTAAAACCATGGCAGAGAATGAGAACTTTGAGAAAGGGCTTGCAGGGTAAGGAAAGAATAAGACTGATACTCAACCTGTAGTATATCAATATTTAAAGTGCAAGCAGAGTAGGAGAGAAAGTGAGCTAAAAAAAAAAAAATGAAGAACCATCAAACATCTAAGAGAGATGAAGCCAAGAGAGAAGATATTTATGGCCATCAATACCCAATGAGTGGAAATGACTACTCTAGTTTATGTAATTCTCCTTCCCTCACCCTGTATAGAGCCCTTTGCCTGGTATTAACTGATTTTTTTAAATTGAAATATATTTTTAAACTATTTTCTTTATTTTAGAGAGAGAGGGAGTTAGTGGGAAGGGGCAGAGGAGGAGGGAGAAAGAATCTAAAGCAGATTCTACACTGAGAATGGAGCCTGACATGGGGGCCCAATCTCACAACCTTGAGATCATGACTTGAGCTGAAACCAAGAGATAGATGCCCAATGATTGAACCACCCAGGTGCCCATGGTATTCACTGATCTTTTGGATTGCCTTTTGCCAGGCTGAACCAGGTCCCTGCCTCTTTATTTTCAAGGAAAGCATGCACATAAAGAAAAATATTTTTTATATTGGTTCTAATATTCTCAAGGGACCTTGTTTTGGCATTTTCCCCTTTGCCTGTTAATCTGAAGAGTAATTGATAATTTTGGATCCATCAAGTCACTTTCCAGCATATTTTAAATGTAGTTACATTTCAAATTGTGTGTTTTGTGAAATAAGTCAGAATTTTGTGGCCATTTCTTCTCTTCTGGGAAGAAAAATCAAGACCCCAAAAGAAGGTTTTCTCACACTGTAATAATGGCATGCATTTGCACATGCATAAGAATGTTTGTTAGGCAGGGTTGCTGCAAGGCTCAAACTAACCTCTCAAAGAAAAATTATTACCCTTCTCTTTGCTTCCTTGCTTCTATGAGTTGGTCCTTCAAATTCTAACTCATCGTCTTCTGCATAAAGTTAACTTTATTATAGTTATAGTCCCCAACTCATTCCCTTCTATTTAACAATCATTTCCTAAGAACCTGATATGTACTGTGCACTATGCTAAGCATTATTGAACAATACATTGCCTTGATTAACTTCAAGCAATTTTGTGAGGTAGGTTTAAGACACTCATATTATAGAGGAGGAGGCTGGGTCTAAGAGATGCTATATGATTTGCCAGATCTGTTGAACTCTAACATCTTAAGCAAATAAAGATCATTTTATCACTCAGGATATGTGCAGTTATGTTGCAGTAACAAACAAATCCCATGTCTTGAAAACAAATGTTTGTTTCTCACTCACATGCTATGTGCATCCTGGGTCAGTTCCGTTTAATGTCCCCTTGCCACATGACCCAACCCTTCAATGATGTCTCAATCTTGAAATTTGTTGATTGTCAAGGTAGAGGGAAAGAACCCTGGATGGTTTTGTACCAACAATTCAATACTTTGGCATAGAAGTGATGGGCACTGCTTCAATTCACAACTCACTGGCCAGGGGTAGTCACTTGGCCCCACCTAACTACAAGCCATTCAGAAAATGCAAACTGACTCAGGACTTAGAAGGCAGAAGAGTATGGAGCTGCACAAGGGACCCCACAACGTTAGAGAAGTTCCAAGTATTCGATTTCTGCATCCACTTCAGTGCTTGCATTCTAGGTGGTAGCAGATAAAGATGTCAAAATTGTATTGCAAAATCAAAACCAAAATGAGATATCACTTTTAAACCTAGTAGGAGGGCTTTAATTAAAAAAAAAAAAGGCAGAAAGTAGTGTTGATGAGGATGCAGAGAAATTGGAGCCCTCATACATTGCTGGAGACAACATAAAATGGTATAGCCACTTTGGAGAACAGTCAGGCAGTTCCTGCAAGTGCTACACGTGGAGTTACCATATCACTTAGCAATTCTACTCTGTGTATATATACACAAGAGAAATGAAAATATATGTCCACGCAAAAGCGTCTATACTAATGTTTATAGCAGGATTATTCATCATTGCGAAAAGTGGAAATGATCCAGGAGTCCATCATCACCCAAAGAATGAATAAGCAAAGTGGTATATCTATATGATAGAATATTACTTAAAAAAATAAAGAACAAAACAAGGCAGGACTGATATAGGCTACTACTTGCACGAACCTTGCCAACACTATGCTAAATGAAAGAATCCAGTCACGAAAGATCACATATTGCATGAATCCATTTATATGAAATGTCAACAATAGGCAAGTCCATCGATATAGAAAGATAAGTGGTTGCCTAGGACTGAAGGAAGGAAATGCGGAGCTGTAGCAGGTGTCAGTACTCAGTGTCTGGCTATTAAGGACAATTGACAGTAAAATCATAATACTGTTCCTAGCTAGACTAGATCCATTAAGAATGGTAACATTGGGCATGAGGAACTTATCTCCTAAGCAAGCATCCTGTGGGCCCATGAAAGACTTTTATCAGGCAAAACTGGGTTTAAATGTGAGAAGGGAAGAAGGGAGCTGAGATATGTTTATTGTCATTGACCCAAAGAGGCAGATCTTGAAGGCAAAAAGTGACATTGAAAATCTTGCTATTCCTTCAAGCTATGATGAATTTATCATGTGTAGAAACTAATCTGTATTTGGGATTTTTAAAACTCCCCTTCTGAAAAAACTGTTATGAACTTGGAGCTATGTGATTTGAGCACCCCAGTTTTTTTAATGGCATACAGAAGTTTGGGTCTCAGAAATAATCTTCTGTGTGACTCACACACATTCCAAAGTGGACATAAAAGTATTTAATCGAGACATGAAACTGCCAATGACAAAAATGAACAAAAACAATCACTTTTCGAAACTTCTGTTCAAGTGATATGCATGTAACCTGGTTAAATACAGCACTAAGGGGTGCCTGGGTGGCTCAGTGGGTTAAAGCCTCTGTCTTCAGCTCAGGTCATGATCCCAGGATCCTGAGATCGAGACCCACATCAGGCTCTCTGCTCAGCAGGGATCCTGCTTCCTCCTCTCTCTCTGACTGCTTCTCTGCCTACTTGTGATCTCCGTCTGTCAAATAAATAAATAAAATCTTAAAAAAAAAAGGAAAAACAATACAGCACTAAGAATGTCTGAGAAGCTGCGAGCTATATTCATAATTCTGTCCAGGGTGAGACATGTTCCCTAAGCATACTTACCAATTTGAAATGGTCTTAAGACAATGCAACCAAAGTGTTAAATAACTGATATTTGCAGACAAAATTTTGTTTAAGAAAAGATGACCTTCTGGGGACAGAACCAACTGAGATAAAGAAGGAGACCCTGGCACAAAGCCCAGATCTCAAATCGTGGAGAAAAAAAAAATCAACTACACTTCCCTGTCTGGAACATTTAGAATTTTGACTTGAAACTGTAAAGAAGGTTCACTGGGGTGGGGGCCCATGGGTAAGGGCTTCCATCTCCACCCCCACCTTTTCAATGAAGGGCGACTCAAAATTCGGGGTAGTTCCCCAAGAGAACTTTGGCTAAATGAAATCTGATTTTAAAATACTTGGAAAGAAAAATTCTCTAGCTTCCTTCAACAAATTAAAAAGGATCTTGAGAAAGGCAAGGGCAAACAGGAAATACAACTCAAACAAGAAATTTTTGAGGACAATGGATCCCCCGAAGGGAAGTGGGATTAAGTCCTTCTGTAAAACAGATCATAGATAGAACCCCACCCCAACCTTCAACAGACAGGCAGCCATTAACAGAAGCGATAACCTCAGGAGGCCTGTAGGTGAAACCACGAGGCTCTCGGGTATGGGCCTACTTGAATCCAGATGCTAATTAAACATAGAGTATGAAAATCTCTTGCCATATCCCAAGCAAGCATCTAAGACATTTAAATTATTGCAAATCCTAAATTCTGAAACACATAGACTACCAGACTATTAAAAATAAATTACTTTCTTCTGGCTCCTTCTAGATCCAAGTAGGAATCTCAACATGTGACAGGGCTGTTTAGATTTGGGCAAAGTTATATCTCGTATTGGGAGATCTTATTATGCCCTATTCACCAGTTCTCTAGAAGAGAGTGACTGATTATTCCTTGTCTGTAATTAGAAGGGTTAAAATCCCTGCAAAATTTTGCACAATTGCATCAAAATATTCTATAGCTATAATTTGCTAAATCGTCATATTTGTTTTATATGTGGATTAACATTTTTGGAATACGTCCAAAAAATGTTGGGGGACTTGATTGAACAGGGATTTGGGGACATTTAAATGTAATATGATTACAGAATTACAAATGAAATGTGCTGTAATCCAAATGCACTAGTGTTTTCTGAGTCAGCTCTTGTAAAATTTAGACAACTCATAGAAATTATTCTACCTGAACTCTTGGGATTTTTGTAAGTGTCTCAAATTTCCCAGTATCAATTTGGTTGTATTCTCTAACATATTTAGTTGGTTTTTGAAAAGGTAGACTGGTACAACACTGAGATAAATAATTTCAGTATATTTTATATCAGTTATCTATTGCCATAATAATGCTACATGACAAACAAAAAATACCTCAGTAGCTTAAAGCATTAAGTGCTTATTGTTTACGCATCTGGAGTGGTTGGTAAAAGCGGATCTCCCATTCTTGGCTAGGCTTACTCACATGTGTGGATATCGCTCACTGTTGGTGGATCTTGGCTAGCTGTGGCTTGGGTAAATGGGGCAGCTCAGATGTGCTACGTGTATCTTTCATTCTCCTTGTTATGTTTCTTATGGCAGATGCAGAGATAAGGGAGAGAGCCGAAACACAGAAGGCTTTTGGAGAACTAGGCTCAAAACTGGTATGCTATTACCTTCACCACATCCTACTGGCTAACGCATGTCACAAGACCAACTCAGATACAAAAGATGAAACAATACCTTCTGCCTCTTTAGTGAGAGAAATTGCAAAGTCATGTGGTAAAGGGTGTGGACACAGGAGGGGAATGCAGGTGAAAAACTGGGACTCCTGACAGAATCATTCTGCTAAATATATATAAACACAAAGGCCTTTACAACTCATGAATCATTGAACACCTCATCAAAAACTAATGGTGTACTATATGTTGGCTAACTGAAGGTAATAAAAAATAAAAAAATAAAAAGTTGTACTTAATATTCAGGTCCCCATGATAAATAATAAATCATGGCACTATGACCCAAAACAACGAAAAGCCAAAGAGCTTTGGGAAAAACCTTAAAGGTTTGTAATTATCTGTATTGACACATTCTATGCTATTGCTGGCAAATTGGTAGTAATCTAGTTGAATTACTGGGTAGCCTGTGTCTCTGTATTCTTTGGCATTCTCTTGGAGGGATATTGGGATTTCTTTTTCTTTTTAGATAATTGGTGATGACAAGTATAGACAAGGGAGATCATTCAGACCAAGGGATGGTGAAGATTTTCTTTAAAGGGCCAGACAGTAAACATTTCATGTTTTGTGAGTCAGGTAGTCTCCATCACAACTATTGAACTCTGCCCTTTTAGTGCAAAAGCAGCCAGAGACCACATGTAAGCAGATGGGCTTGCCTGCATTCCAGTAAAGTTTTATTTAAAAAAAATCAGGCCATGGGGCGCCTGGGTGGCTCAGTGGGTTAAGCCGCTGCCTTCGGCTCAGGTCATGATCTCAGGGTCCTGGGATCGAGTCCCGCATCGGGCTCTCTGCTCAGCAGGGAGCCTGCTTCCCTCTCTCTCTCTCTCTCTGCCTGCCTCTCCATCTACTTGTGATTTCTCTCTGTCAAATAAATAAATAAAATCTTTAAAAAAAAAATCAGGCCATGAGCCAGATTTGGCTGATGGGCTGTAGTTTGCTGAGCCCTGATCTAGACTTTCATACTTCAGTGCCACTTCCATGATGCTTAAGCAAAAGAGAAAGAGAGAAAATCAAGACTTCTAAATTTGGAGCAACAACATAAGTCAAGAACATTGTCTGTGGTTGTAAACCATGGCAGGGTATATCAGAAGTTACTGAAAGGGATAAATAAGTGGGATGAATACATTCTTATGCTAGAGAAAGGTAAAAAGGATGCCTGAATACTTGTATTTTGGAGAAATAGTGCTCCTTCTGCCTTATGTCTGTGGTTTGAAGCTTCTGTGTCTTGTTGCTCTGCTTTGAGTTTCTTTGTGAAATAATACAATGTCATCTCTCTGGTCCCCAGGTGTCTATCTCTTTGGGCCAAGAGAACTGAGCATGAACTTGGAATATCTTGTTAAGGATATACTTTTTAAATATCTGGAGATGATGACCCTTCCAAGGGTCCCTCTAGGCATGCTATGACAAATTGAACACCAACAAGGAAGCAATGATTATGCTAAATTGGGATCAACTGAGACTGTGGATGGCCTTAGGTCCAGACTGACACTCACAAAAGGCAAACAATAAATACACACTCAAGAGAATATCCCTAGTGCCTACAAATTTGAGGTAATTATTTGTATCCAACTGTCAAAACAGGAAGAGGGTGGAGGACAAGTAATTCACGGGACAAAGTAATATGGACCACTTCTGTTTGTTATATGGATATAATACTTTCCTTTCTTCGGGTAGCTGGAAATCTTTTTATGCCTCTCATGTGAGCTACAAATTAGCATATTCCCATTAGTCATGTCATCTCTCCATGGAGGTCTCAAACATAAATCCAAAACTGAGTCATCAAATTCTCTCTCTCACACACATACATAAATATTTCTCTTTCAGAGTTTCAAATCTCTGTAAATGAGCCACCATCCACCCAACTGGGCTTGCCAAACTCCACGTTTGATTGATTGGAGTCTTGTGTACTTTTCCACTTATGTGTCTCTCAACTTTATCTTCTCCCCATATATATCACCAACCTAGTCAAGCCATGATTTTTTTTTTGTGACCCAGACCACTGTCATGGCTTCCTAACTGGTCCCCTCCATGAAATTTTGCTTTCTCCATTTTACAACTACATAAGCATAAATATGGTCACATTGGCATTGTTTAAAACCTTTTGATGCTTCCTCAATCCTTTATAACAAAGACCAGATGCCTAAACTTGGCTCATGAAGCCTCCCATGATGTAGCTGCAAGCCTGCCTGTTCTGCCTTGTCCCACTCTGTCCCTCCTTGCCCACTCTGTTCAGCCTTTTTGAGCTTCTGGAATACACCAATGCTTCTGTGCTTTCACACTTACTGTTCTCTCTCCACACCCATGTCTCCACATTCCTCTCTTCAACCTCCAACCCATTCCCCTGCTTCCCTCTTGTACTCTCCTTCCCTTTAGAGGATCTTTTCTCTCTTACCAATTTATATTACAGGACTCAAGAAGGTAGAGGCTGCTCCTCATTCACACACTGTTGTGTTTCTAGCACCCAGCGCCATATTTGGCACATAATAGATATTCAGTAAATAATTGCTGAATGGGCAAATTAATACTTTAATTATGTTGCTATGTGTGACTTTGGTAGGAGTTATCAAATTTCTTTCAGAGAGAAAAGATGCTCAACATCACTGATCTTCAGGGAAATACAAATCAAAATGACAATGAAATATCACCTCACACCTGTCAGAATGGCTAAAATCAACAACACAAGAAGCAAAAGGTGTTGGCAAGGATGTGGAGAAAGGGGGACCCTTGTGCCCTATTGGTGGGAATGCAAACTGGTGCAACCACTTTGGAGAGCAGTATGGAGATTCCTCAAAAAGTTAAAAATAAAAGCACCTTACAATCTAGCAATTGCACCACTAGAATACAAATAATACAAAAATACCAAATCAAAGGGATACACGCACCCCAATGTTTAGAGCAGCATTATCTATAGTGGCCAAATTATGGAAACAGCCCAAGTGTCCATCAGCAGATAAAGACGATGTGCTATATATACACAACTCCATATGATTTCACTCATATATGGAAATTAAGAAACAAAACAAAAGGAAAAAACAGAGGGGAGAAAATCAAGAAACAAGAGTCATAACTACAGAGAACAAACTGATGATCAGAGGGGTGGGGGTCGTGAGGATGGGTGAAACAGGGGGTGGGGAACAAAACAGTGCATTTGTCGTGATGAGCACTAGGTGATGTATGGAAGTGCTGAATCACTATATTGTATACCTGAAACAAATATTACACTCGGGGGCGCCTGGGTGGCTCAGTGGGTTAAGCCGCTGCCTTCGGCTCAGGTCATGATCTCAGGGTCCTGGGATCGAGTCCCGCATCGGGTTCTCTGCTCAGCAGGGAGCCTGCTTCCCTCTCTCTCTCTCTGCCTGCTTCTCCATCTACTTGTGATTTCTCTCTGTCAAATAAATAAATAAAAATCTTTAAAAAAAATATTACACTCGGTTAACAAACTGGAATTTAAATAAAAACTTTAAAAATTCCTTCAGAGAGATGTACAGAATGTGTAATTTGGGGAAAACTATAACTTTGGCTAGAGTTGTAATGTTACTAATGTCAGAATCCACAAGTCTCTGAATTAACTTTAGATCTCCATAAAGTCTCACATGAGGCCATGTGATAAATGGATGAATGAATGGTTTATTATTACAAATTCTGAAGTTTCTTAGTTCCAAATAAGCAATGATTCCATTTTTCTTTTTCTTTCTCTTTTTCTGACTAACTTTCTAACTCTGGAAGGTTGTATATATTTCATTTTTTTTTAAAGATTTATTTTTTATTTGGAAAGAGAGAGAGAGAGAGAGAGAGAGGGAGAGAGGGAGAGGGAGAATGAGAGGGGAAGGGGCTGAGGCAGAGGGAGAGGAAAAGAATCTCAAGCAGATGTCACTCTGATACAGGAGTCTGATGCGGGGCTTGATCCCATGACCTGAAGATCATGACCTGAGCCAAAATCAAGAGTCAGATGCTCAAACAACTGAGCCACCCAGACGCCCCAAGAAAGTTGTATATATTTCTCCTGATTTGGGACTATAAACAGTTATTTGCCCTAGGTTAAAAACTATATATTTTTTTCATTTAGAGTCTGATAGGATTTATGAAGATAGAGATTTTTTTTTAACTTCTTTGTGTCTTGTCAGAAATCACGGACTTTCTTTCATTATGTAAGTTGGCCTACCAGCATGTGGAAAATCAACTCTATATTAGCTACACACTGAAGTGGAATAATAAAGAAGAAAACACACACAACTAGTTTTCAGGAAGGCCACATTCGAGTCCTGTCGCTGGCACCTATACAGCGTATGTAGCAACATGGCAAACTTATGGAGCCAGGATCTCTAAAATGTAAATCTCATGAGAACAAAGATTTTGTCTCTTTATCAACATAGAACTGAGTACCTAGGAGAGCACATTGCACGGCAGATAGTTACTGCCCAATAACTATTTGTTTAAGGAATGAAAAATCAAGCTTTGGGTCACATACCTCTTTTTAGTTTTAAGTTGTTAAAAATTAAGGTGATATTAACAACGCTGGCAATTTCAGGAAATTATTGGGACAGGCCGAAATGTATCTTTGTAAAGATTTTAAATCTAGAGATAAGTGCACAAGTTTAAAATGTTGTTATCAACGCTGTGTGGCTTCCCTCTAATGCCTATAATCTGAATATCTAATTTTTCTGGATTATTTGCTTCATCACATATGGGGGTTTATGCTCTATCATTGCAGTGAGTGATTAGTGTTCTTTCATTCTAAGTGCATTATATGTTTGAAATAAAATATGAGATAACAGAGATTACAGGCAGGAACACTCAATTTGAAAACAGCTTGTGTTTAGGAAAAAAAAAATAATTTCGATTTAGTGGCAAATTCCAGGGAGCCTGATTTCACATGGAATAATTTCAAAGACAACAAAGACACAAGTATACAAAACTTTGCTATTTTAAAATATTCCATATCCATTATCTTATTTAATTTTTGCAGTAGCCCTCTTGTTTATAGATGGTATTATTTCTATTTCACAGATGAAGACAATGAGGCATAGAGAGAGTAAATAAATTGTCCAAATTCACACTCTGGTAAGTGATGGACCCTGCCCTTGAACCTGAATTCTTCTGCCCCCAAATGCTTTACCAATTACATTATATCACCGTGAAGAGTTTAGGTCAAAATCTGAAGTTGGAGGGTACATTCTCCAAGACTGCTTTCATTTCTGACACCAATTTTAAGTTTCAAGGGTTTTGCCAAAGAATCCTCAGTTTCAATAATTCACTAGAACTCACTGAAAGCTATTATACTCAGGGTTATAGTTTATTATAGGGAGAGGATATAGAGTAAAACTAGTCAAGGGAAGAAGTGTGTACAGCAGAATCCAGGAAGGTTCCAAAACAAAACTTCCATTGTTGTCTCACTGTGGAGTTAGGCTATGTTACCTTCCAGGTATCAATACATATGGAGTATTACCAACCAGCGATGCTAACTTGAGCCTCAGGTTTTTACCAAAGGTCCATTATGTAAGCATGATCCATCATTTGATTGTCCACACAGTTGATCTTAGTCTCTAGGCCAGCTGTCACCACATGACCCAAAGCCCACACCCTGTGTCACAATGTCAGTGTTTCAGGTATGGCCACTCCCCACCTCAAGACTATATGGGTGGCCGGTCCCCCACCCCAAATCACTTGTTAGACTATACAGTAGGACTCCAGGCACCCAGGCAAACAATGACATTCCTATCAGGCACAACATTACAAGAGCCTGGAGATTACCTCCCAGAAACAGGGCAAAGGGCAGACCTTCTCTTTGGGCAAGACCAAATTCTTTGCCTTACAACCATGTTGGGAAAGGAGTGTGACTAGAATATAAAGATGTATAAAATGAAGACAGCTGGCAAATGCATGTGTGTATACAAGCACATGTCGATGTGGCTTGTTAGAGTCAAAATTTGAATCTTGATTTGGTTTTGTGCTTACATTCTCCTCTGACCAGATCAGATGAATTGGGAAATGTGAGAAGTACTAGAGGAAAATGATTATATCATTGCCATGGTTCAGACAGAGCCTTCGGAGCTTAGAAGAAGAGGTACAACTGTGGGAAGTGATGAGAGCATAAAGCCCATTGTCTGAGAAGGAAAGTCTGCTTGGTTTATGGGTTTTTCTTTTTAGGAGCTCTTAGTTGTTTTCAGGTTTAAAAAATTGATATCCATTATGAGACCAGCAACAGTCAACTCCTGGGGCTTTTTGCTAAAATTAGTTTTGATACCTTAAAGAATATTGATGACATTTTAGAGTAGAACAGCCTAACAGATCCAAAATAAAAGCTTTCTAAAAAAGACTTTATCCGTTAGCTTTATCAAGAGGCCAAAAAAGAAATAAAAATGAGTTCTGCTATTAGACCTAAAGGCTCCAGTCATTTCTATTTATACAACTGCTCAGCTTTATCTAGCATAAAATAAAATAGAAGGAAGAAGTACTATATATCTGAGTGAGCTGGGTGGTGCATACTAATTCCTTTTGGCTTATAATTTACTTTTCTTTGGTGCAATTTTTAACCATTGAGGTAGATGATGATTATCACTGGTGTCTGGAAGCCCCAAGCTATTCATTCTAATGCCCTCTTCCTAATCCTCGCCCCTCAGAAACCCCCTTTTTAGCCCCCTAAAAATCTAAGATCTGTTTCTCGGATTTCTCTGGGAAGGAGACAAGTCTGTGATTACTAGAGTGAATTAGTTCAAGTGTTACTCTTCTTCCCAAGAGCATTTGCTGTTAAGAGAATATCATGGGGTTGAAGTTTTCTAATTGTGTTTCCTATACTGAGTTCCTTAGCTAGGATAGGCAAAGTTCTGCTGTAGAAACAAACCTTCAAATTTCAGTGCGTTGACACAGTAAAGGTAGGTACCTCATTTAGGGCATAGATTCCTGTGGGTTGGGGGCTTCTCTTGCTTGTCTTCCAAATGCTGACTCAGGGACTAGTGGCTTTTATTTTGCAACTCTGACATCTTGGAGTCCTTTGCTTCTAGCTGTATGGACCAAAGAGTGAGAAAGGAGGGAACAGGTAACCTGCTCTTAGTTTCCTGGGATTGGATGTGAAACAACACTTCTCTTCAAGCTGCACTGGTCAGGATTAGTCACAGAGAAGCAGGACAGCAGGAATACATAGAAAGCAAAATGAATATGTTTGGGGGATAAAGGGAATTTCAGGAACCTACAAATCGTACTAACAGAGAGTTACCCACTCTACAAATAGATGAGCTCAAGTTTACATCAAGAGCTCAGCAGGGATGCCTGGGTGGCTCAGTCAGTTAAGCAACAGATGCTTGGTTTTTGGCTCAGGTCATGATCTTAGAGTCGTGAAATCGAGCCCTGCGTGGGGCTCTGCACTCAGTGCAGGGTCTGCTTCAGATGCTCTCTCCTTCCTCACTCCTACTCCCCACTACCCGCTGTGCACTTGCTCTTTCTGAAATAAATATACAAATAAGTCTTAAAAAAAAAAAGTTAAAAAAAAAGTTCAGCAAAACTTTACTGTGACTCTAACGTGAGCCGAGAATTGTGCTAGGTTGTGGGCATGCACGCGCGTACGCACACATACACGCATGCACACACGCAATGCAGTTATTACCTTCAAGAACATCGCAGTTGAGTGAGGGAGGCTGACAGGTAAACCCCTAACTACAGTGTGGTATGACATTTTCAGTAACAGACACGTGTACCAGGAACATTTGTACAACATGTAACTCTTCAAGATTGCAGCGTGAAGGTGAAAATTAAGGAGGGCTTTCCAGAGGAAGTAACTTTTGGGAAGGTGTTGAAGGAATTTTGCAGGCAGAGAAAGAGGAATAATAGACCTCAGAGGAAGAGCTAAGAATGGCAAAATAAGCAAGAGCAACTGAGAATGTGGAGAGTTGAAGAAGCTAGGGGGGAATGCAGCAGGTTAATTCCCAGGTTTGTTGCGGGGGGCAGTAGGAGAGGAGGCTAGAGAGCTGAGCTGGGTCACGCTGACATGCTTAGAGTCCTGTGGGCAAAGGAAAGCACAGTAGTGTTCTTGGCAGGGAGACAATTTGTTTCTAAGCTACTCCCGAAAGCTTAAAACATTCCTAATCTTTATTGAGCTTTCACTGTGAGCTACACACAGAGTGGAGCATTTTGTGGACATGACCTCATTTCATCCTCTCAGAAGCTTTATGAGGTCTAATTATCATCCCCATTTCCAGACGAGGCAACTTGGGGAACAGAACAGGCCAATAGTTTTCCCAGGGTCATACAGCTAGTAGATGATGAAACCAGGAATAAAACCCAGGCGATATGAGGCTGGAGTCAGATCCTTTTATCTAGACCATAGTTGTCCAACAGAAATGGATTCTGAATTATATTTATGTTATATTATATGTAAATATATGAACTGTAGATTAAGAAAATTTATATTTTCTAGTAGCCACATGAAAAAAGCAAAAAAAAAAGGTGAAATTAATTTTAAGAATTTTTCATTTAACCCAATAGAGCCAAAATATTATTATTTCAACCTGTTGTCGATATAAAACATTGCTCATTCATTATCTCATGTCCCTTTTTCATACAAGGTCTCTGAAATCTGGAATTTGACACTTGCAGCACATCTCCATTCAGACTAACTATATTCCTAAATACACGTCCCATGTGGCAATTGGCGGCTGTATTGGATGCTGTTCACCTTGAAGGATTATTTCTGTGGTTTTATTCTCTGAAGTATTTATTTAACTTTGAGGCACAACAATTTAGCTACAGGGTACTAAGGAGTCATACAACTAAATGTCTGTGGTTGGCTTGTAATCACACACATATTTTACACAAACACACACAACACGGCTCACTTTCAGATGATTTTCTCCTCTCATAACTCCTTCTAAAGTCCTCCTTTCTTCCACATGGCAGGACTTGGTAATTCCACGTCAAACCTTACATGAGCACATCTGGCACTGAGAGGCGTCACAGTTCACTGTACGGACTATAAATGACAGACGGACTATTCACATGCCACATGCACGGTCTGTCCAGTATCTAGGAAATTTTCTCTTCCAAGTTTGATTTCCTCAGAGTGATGGTAGGTGTTCTATATGCCCAACATGTTTTGAATGCCAATGCGGACATTCTAGCAATTCCAGTTAGGGTCAGCTGGTTGCACTCGTGGGAGGAACATCAAACATGGATAATTGAGTTTCCCAAAGAGGGGATGACCTCACTGTTTGCCCTTCACAAATACACATGCTCTCTTAGTCTGTTTAACTAAACTCCTGCCTAAATATGTCTTGTGGGAAGGAAGAGTTTATATAGAGCCGTCGAGTAGTCTCTCTCAAGGCCGCTGGCTGCGGAAGACCTCTTTGTGCCCATTATATACCTTTACTGAAACCTATCCATCTGCCACCCTCACGCTAACCAAGATAACTCAGCCTGGATTTTGAAGTGTACAACACACATGATAACTCTGTCTGTGGGGAAATAGGTCGTGGGGGTTTATATTAATGCCAATGGAGTAAATTTTATCCCTTTCAAAACCTACAATTTAATAAACTTTTTGGAGTTTCTATGACTAAAGGATTATCCAGGATATTGGGAGATGATGATCTACAGTAAGCCTCAGTTTCTAAATCTATAAAATGGAGGTAATGATAGAACCTGCCTTTTAGAGTTGTTGGCAGAATTAAAGTGTGAAATATAGAAAGCACTTAGTTCAGCAGCTGGCAAAAAAAAAAAAAAAAGCGGTTGAAAATATTCTCTCTCATTGTCTTTGTTTTTTTTTTTTTTTCTTTCTATGGTTATCATCTTCTTGTGGAAAGGCAGACACATAAATACACATAATGAAAACCACAGGGCAGCCAATGTTGGTTGTGGTGTAAATCAATACAGGGAGGGTAAAAGAACGATTCATTCTGATTAGGGTTAGATGTTTTAGTGGCGGTGGTAGCATCTGCCCAGAGATTTGAAGCATGAGAAGGGAGAGAGAGAAAAGAAGGAAAATTTTGCAAAACTACAGACAGTGGAAGTGTAGCCCATAGCTCAGGAATATGAACAGAAGGACCAGAGTATCAGGCTGTTGGATTTGGCTGGGAGAATAATCTGATTCTTAGTAAGAATAAAGGACTGAGAAATTTGAGACTTTTTCAATAAATGCACAGCCATTCCTCATTTGTGAGATGGGCAATCACAATACAATGTGTGTTTTCTAGAAAGATAACACTGAAAGCATTGTAGAAAACAAAATTAAGATGGAGACCATCTGGGCGGCATCAAGACATGGCTGATATTTAAGATGGGTCTTGAAAAGTTAAACTTCTTATTTTTAAAGATTGTATTTATTTATTTGACAGAGAGAGAGACAGAGACACACAGAGAGAACAGCAGGGGGAACAGCAGAGGGAGAAGGAGTAGCAGGCTCCCCACTGAGCAGGGAGCCTGAAGTGGGGCTCGATCCCAGGACCCTGGGATCATGACCCAAGCCGAATGCAGATGCTTAACCGACTGAGCCACCCAGGTGCCCCTTCTTCCCGGTTTTATAAGTGAGAAAACTGACACTCAGGGATTTTAAGTGAACAGGTCATACAACAGTCTGTGATAGAGTCAAAATCAGAATCCACATATTCTAACTCTAATACAATTGGTTAAAAAATCCTTCATCCTGAGGTGCCTGGGTGGCTTAGCTGCTTAAGCGACTGAGCTTTTTTTTTTTTTTTTTTTTAGAGAGAGAGACAGAACAAAAGCTGGGGAAGGGTCAGAGAGAGAGGGAGAAGCAGACACTTTGCTGAGCAGGGAGCCTGATGTGGGGCTCAATCCCAGGACCCTGGGATCACGACCTGAGCTGAAGGCAGACACTCAATTGACTGAGCCACCCAGAGGCCCCAAAAGGTTAAACTTGCTGAGTTGACTTTCAGGCCTCACTCACTATTAGTACAAAGACATTCTCAATAATCAGAAACTCTGTGAGTGATTTTTTTTTTCTTACCCTGTATACTCTCAAGGCTTGAAAGATTATAAAATAGATTTGGAGAGTCCTTCCAGTCCTAGTTAAAACAATAAACAAATTGAAGATCTCTCATTTTTGGTACCTAGTATAATCATAAACATGCTGCCTTAATCATAAGAAAAAAGCATGGGAAACTTAAACACTACCTATGTCCCAGCCAAGTACAATTATATCAGAATCTCTGGGTATAAAACCCACTGATTTCTCTCAGGTGCTGGATACAAATGTGGATATTCAATAACCAATGACTTATGACAATCTATACATAGTATTGCACACAGATTATAATTGGTTCAAATCTTCCCTTCCCTAAAAGCAATTGTAGATAAGTAACTTATCAAGAAAAAGCTCACAATTCCAATGTCTCTCCACATGGACTTCTTTCTCTTCCATGATGATAATGAGAGATCACCAAAAGCAAAGGAATATCAGCCTAGTGTACTGCTTCTAAAATATTCTACCAAAGTACCCATTGTGGCAAAAAAAAAAAAACCCCCCAAACAAACCCCCCAAAACTTCCCTCCAAAACAAAACAAAACAAAAACAAAAACAAAAAAACTACTCGCAGAGGACTAGCAGGCTTCTTATTTTTTTGAACTAAGCCTTTGGTGAATATTACATTTGCACAATATATTTACATAAACACATACATATTAAATGGTATCTGGGAGTCCTTTCATACTAAAAACATACAACATGGACATTTTTTTAAGATTTTATTTATTTATTTGACAGAGAGAGAGATCACAAGTAGGCAGAGGCAGGCAGAGATCAGGGGGAGGAAGGCTCCCTGCTGAACAGAGAGCCCGATGCGGGGCTCGATCCCAGGACCCTGGGATCATGACCTGAGCTGAAGGCAGAGGCTTTAACCCACTGAGCCACCCAGGTGCCATTTTGTATGATCTTATAAAAGACTGGAAATCGGAGAGTTGATTAAAGAGTTGAAACAGGACAACCCTGGACACCTGCGTGGCTCAGTGGGTTAAGCATCTGCCTTCAGCTCAGGTCATGATCCCAGGGTCCTGGGATCTGAGCCCCGCATCGGGCTCTCTGCTCAGCAGGGAGCCTGCTTCCCCCGCCTCTCTCTGCCTGCCTCTCTGCCTACTTGTGACCTCTGTCTGTCAAATAAATAAACAAAATCTTTGGAAAAAAAAAAAAAAGAAACAGGACAACCCATGAATGAGAGGTGTGTGTGTGTGCATATTGTTTTGTTTATTAATTCTTTGGGAATCCATTATATAGAGATGTAAATTTATTCAAAGTTTGGATATCTTACTTCTCGTAGATCACCTTTAAAGCTTACATCGTTTTTTTTTTAAGCATAGTTGACACATGATGCTATGTTAGCTTCAGGTATACACCATAGCACCTCTATATGTTAACACATGTGTTATGTATAACACAACACCTCTATATGTTATGCTGTTCTCACCACAAAAATCTTACATTTTTATTTATTTACTGATTAGTTGCTTTTTCAAAGATGTAGTGAACAATTTCCCTACATTGTGTTTGGATCATGTATTTCTGCATGCAAGCTATTCTCAAATACAGTGGCTCAGAACGGCAAATCCGTAGGTTGACAATGTGCAGTTGCACTTGCCCTAATGAGAGACCATGGCTGGTGGCTGTGCTTGGATGGCTGGGCCTCTCTCTTCACATGGTCTTTCATGTCAGCTTCTCCAAGATGGTCCCAGGGTTCTGGGAGGGCAAAACCCAATGCACATGCATGGCCTCTACTTGAATTGCATTTGTTGATGTTCTACTGACCAAAGCAAGGCCCATGGCCAAGTCCAGAGTCCAATTGGGAGAGGATCACCCAGGGCAAGACTTTTGGGAGGCATGATTCATTATTTAATAATTAAGCACAATTCCTTCTCCATTTGACAAAAGTGGGAGACAACCCTGATTTAAGGAATGCTATGAAGACATTCTCTCTAAAAAAAAATATCCCTTTAAGATGTTTGCAAATGACATATCAGATAAAGGGCTAGTATCCAAGATCTATAAAGAACTTATCAAACTCAACACCCAAAGAACAAATAATTCAATCAAGAAATGGGCAGAGGACATGAATAGACATTTCTCCAAAGAAGACATCCAAATGGCCAACAGACACATGAAAAAGTGCTCAACATCACTCAGCATCAGGGAAATACAAATCAAAACCCCAGTGAGACACCACCTCACACCAGTCAGAATGGCTAAAATGAACAAGTCAGGAAATGACGGATGTTGGTGAGGATGGGGAGAAAGGGGAACCCTCTTACACTGTTGGTGGGAATGCAAGCTGGTGTAGCCACTCTGGAAAACAGCATGGAAGTCCCTCAAAAAGTTGAAAATAGAGCTACCCTATGACTCAGCAATCACACTACCGGGTATTTACCCTGAATATACAAATGTGGTGATCCAAGGGAACATACGAACTCCAATGTTTACAGCAGCAATGTCAACAATAGCCAAACTATGGAAAGAGCCTAGATTTTCATCAACAGATGAATAGATAAAGAAGATGTGGTTTATATATACAATGGAATACTATGCAGCCATGAAAAGAAATGAAATCTTGCCATTTGCAATGACATGGATGGAACTAGAGGGTATTATATTGAACGAAATAAGTCAATCAGAGAAAGACAATTATCATATGATCTCTCTGATATGAGGAATTTGAGGCAGGCCAGGGGGGGTCATGGGGGTAGGGAGGGAAAAAATGAAACAAGATGGGATTGGGAGGGAGGCAAACCATAAGAGACTCTTAATCTCACAAAACGAACTGAGGGCTGCTGGGGGGAGGGGCGGTATGGAGAGGGGGGTGGGGTTATGGACGTTGGGGAAGGTATGTGCTGTGGTGAGTGTTGTGAAGTGTGTAAGCCTGATGATTCACAGACCTGTACCCCTGAAACAAATAATACATTATATGTTAATAAGAAAATATCTCCCTTTAGATACATGCACCCTGATGTTTATAGCACCATTATCAACAATAACCAAATTATGGAAAGAAACCAAATGTCCACTGACTGATAAATGGATAAAGAAGATGTGGTGTATGTATGTCTGTATGTACACACTCACACACAGGAATATTACTCAGTCATAAAAAAGAATGAAGTCTTGTCATTTGCAGTAACGTGGAGCTAGAGAGTATAATGCTGAGCGAAATAAGTCAGAAAAAGACAACTATCATATTATTTCACTCCTATGTGGAATTTAAGAAACAAAACAAATGAACATGGGGGAAGAAAAAGGGAGGCAAACCAAGAAACAGACTCTTAAGTACAGAGAACAAACTGCTGGTGACCGGAGGGGAGGGGTAGGGCGTGAGACAGGTGATGGGGATTAAGCATGGCGCTTGCTGTGATGAGCGCAGGGTGTTGTGTGCAAGTGTTGAATCACTACATTGTACACCTGAAACTAATAGGACACTGCATGTTAACTAACCGGAATTTAAATAAAAACTTAAAAAAAAAAAAGCCTCCCTTTATTGTGTTACCAGAGAAACCATCGTCAGAGTGTCATCGCATTTGGATTCAGGCAGGGGTTCTCTACCAGGGCTCATTTCAGAACAACTGTGGCATTTTCTCAAAAGACAGGTACCCGGCTCCCCACCACGGCAACCGGATCAAATCACTCCATGGTCGATTTTGATGTACCCACGTCCTGGTTAAGGCTGAGTGAGTTATGAATCCCGTTTTCAGTAACGACCAATTAACTCATGGGAGACCAAAGCAAAAGGGAAAGGCCAGTTCCTGTGGGGCAAGGCCAGCTCCTCGGGGTGGGGGCTGCATGGGGGAGGTGACTCACCGAGGTGACAGATGCCCCCTTCTCGGGTCCTGCAGAAGGAGGGGGGGTCCCTGCTGTGGGATGTGGGAATCGTCGTCAACGCTAGTTTTGTTCTCCAGTCTCTCAGTCCAAACGGAGAGTTTCATTTTAATATTTTGTCACCAAAAAATGCAAATGACTAATCCTTAGGAAGTTAGAAATCCCTTTAGACTGTCTTTCAGGTAAGTAGCTCCAGGTGAACAAAAACTGTTACTTGCTGATGGGCTTCGGGCTCACTCTTGTTGAAGATAGCTATGATCCTAGACTGGCACATAATTTATTAATTCATTTAAAGGCTATCAAGAAGGGAGTCAAACATACTGATGAGATACTCGGTGGTGGTTAGGAAAAAGTAAGAACACAGTTAACACCAAACTTAATTATGATCTTAATTTATGCCGGTTGGTCTTTGAAAGTTGAATAAAGCAATTAATTATGAGTCTTCTTCTAGGGTTTCTCTTGTCAACCCAGACCGCTGAGGTTCTGGAGCAGCCCGTGGGTCTGCTGGTCTCCCTCGGCCAGCGGTGCATTCAGTACATACACTCGGGCCGCGCAGGGGAGAGAACTAGCTGGCTCTTCAAACCACCTTATGTCCTCTTCTGCAGCTGGCAAAGGTCAGGAGAAAAAGAGCAGGACTCCTTGTGACTTTCCAGGTCTCAAGTTGAGAAAGTAATTTACGCAAACCACCTCCTCTTTTCTTCCAAGAAGCTGACACTGGCATGCATAATTGTTATAAACGCTGACTTCAATCACATGCTTAAGATCATCCATTAACCATTCAAACAGGCACCTGGCCCCTTTTGAAACCCGGTCTATTTTTAAAGGGCTACACCCCCTTTTTATTTTTGGACACTGCCTTTGAAACTCATTTAAAAATAACTGTTTCCAGAGGAGCAGGTAAAGGCATTGTTGAATGCACTGGGTGATGCAATTGAAGAGAGGAAAAGCCCAGGGCTTTTTACACTTGTACAACTCAGTCATCACGGAGATCACGTCGATGCCTGTTGAGCAGAAAAACAGCACTGATTTGACTCAGAAGACTGGACCTATCATTCTGGCTCTATCAGCAATTATATGTCATTTCACCATGGGAGGGGGATTTGTGTTTGTGTGGGAAAAATCAAGTGGTGGCCTCCTAGTTCATTCTGCAAGTGATTACCGGGGCTAATAGTTGACCATTATGAGTACAGTGTAGTCGTGTCGACACTGATTTAATTCAGGGTCCTGTTTGAGGTCACCCAGCTTTTGATAACCTTCTCATCAGTGTTTGGGATCTAAATTTATTTTAAGAAAATGCTACACAGGGGCGCCTGGGTGGCTCAGTGGGTTAAGCCTCTGCCTTTGGCTCAGGTCATGGTCTCGGCGTCCTGGGATCGAGCCCCGCGTCGGGCTCTCTGCTCAGCGGGGAGCCTGCTTCCCTCTCTCTCTCTGCCTGCCTCTCTGCCTACTTGTGATCTCTGTCAAGTAAATAAATAAAATCTTAAAAAGGAAAAGAAAATGCTACACAAATGTTTAAAAAAAATGAGATTGAGGACTGTTCTTATGTAGCAGGAATTTTATACTCAATGCATTAGTAATTTGTGGACTTTTGTTCTTGAAACTAATCTGTGAACCTCTGTGGGATTATATATTCTCCAGAGGCTTTCTTATAAATTAACATGATTTGGACAGTTGGGAACCTACATATTGATTCATGACCAGACCTGGTAAGTTAGCGAATTTTTTATAGCTATATTCTCTGAGGGAACTACAACCCTTTTACTATCCACCAAAGCATTCTACACGCAGGAGTTTGGAACAGACACTGAAAAGACGCCATTTGAAAACTGTTCTGAGACCGGGCACCTCAAACTTTAACATGCACAAACCACCTGGGAATCTTGTTAAAATGCAACTTCTGAGTCAGTAGGTCTGCGATGGGACCCGAGATCGTGCATTTATAGCAAGTTCCCAGCTGAAGCCAATGCTGCTGGTCCACAGACAGCCGTCTGAGCCGCGAGGCACTGAGGAAGGGACTGAGTAAAATGTGTGTGGATTTCGTGGCAGCTGTGTGAGTTTGCCCCTTACCGAGACAGATAGGCTGTACACCACTTCCAGAACACACTACCTGAGCTAACAGGAGAAGGGTCTCTTTCCAAATGGCACATCAATAGAACGGCATGTTTCAACTTTAAATATTCATGACTTGTCTTCCTCTTGTTTCTTTCAAGCATTTTGACATTTACTTAAGTAATTACTGTCAGTTTCAAATGGCGGCCCATATTTTTGTCCTTTGTAAATCCTCCTATGTTATTATTCATGCCTTTGTTCCGTTTCCACTCTTGGAAGCTGCCTTTATCGGGTTTGCCAGGTGGATTCTGTTCATATCCGGAATTAATCTCCATGGCCCATCAGAGTGTAGCCAACTTCATTTAATCAAGAAGAACCAGGGAGGGAGACAGTGACTGGGAGGAGAGATTGGAAACCTGATGACCACGGCCGCTTCTCCTGATCAGACAAAATGTAAAAGCCACTTTCTGCTCATGTCTTCTTAGAACCAGCAATGCCAGAATCTTAATGTGTTTTGCTAAATCCGTTGCAAAGAGTTATCTTCCAGACATACAGTTTGACATGTTAGCTTCATGCGGTCTTTGTTTCCCGAGATTATCTATATCACAAAATATTCCAGAACCGACAAATTGTCTTCCTTTCTATGAGTCCATTTGAGAACTGAGTGGTGGGAGACACTTAGAGGGAAAGGGAGGTGATATGTGCTACTAATTGTGCTAAAATCTCTAAATGTATTATTAATCCTCTAAGCCTATTTAGTGTATTTAGCACATAGCCAGTTATGCATGAATCTCATATGAATGGCTGATTTTTTTTATTAAAGGAAAAAGTCATTTTCTGATTAAGAGGCGCTTCCTCTTTTAATGAAAAGACTTTTGGTTCTGCTATACAGAAATAAATCATCAAAGCTCCCTCAGTAATGACCGTAAATATTTTGTACTTGTGCACTTTTAAAATAAAAGTTGAAGTCATTTTAAAGTCGATCAATTAGTCTTTGCCAAGGTTAAGTACATTTGGGTATTAGCATGCTATTGCATAATACAGTGAGCTGGCAGAACAGAAAGTAATCAGCCAAGTTTAAAAATGTTCACAGATCCTTTCTTTTCTGGCGACCTTGAGGCAGGCAATTAACAAATGCTTTACATTTTAATTTTGCAGGTAAAGAAATCCAGAAGGGGTTAACTAAATCCAAGACCTGAGTGAGTCTGACGGTTAGTGGAGAAGCTACTGTTTTATGGTCCCCGCAGCAGCTGAATTTTGGGGAAAATTACAGTGGAAAAAAATGACCTCTTGATCATTCTTCTTCACCACGGATGATATACATTGCTTTTGCTTCTGGCAGGCATTATGCCTCCTTCTTTTCCCCAAGAGACAAAAGAGCAAGCCTCATAGGCAGCTTTTATGTAACTCACTACTGTGGAGTCTAAGTACCACATGCAGTAAGCTGTAAAGTGCCTTCCACTACATTGTCAGTGGCAGAATCTCTCTCTCTCTCTCTCTCTCACACACACACACACACCCTCTGCAATCAGAACTTTCCTTTGCAATCGTCAAGGTTGTGTGTGCATGACGTCCGTGAGTGTGCCGGTTTGGGAGAGAGGGTTCTCTGTGGGGTGTGCTGACGTCTTGCTCTGAAATTTCTTCAGCGTTGATGCCCCGACTCCTCCCTCTGGGACTGTGAATCCATCCTGGCACACATCTGCAGGGGCAAAAGCCGGCTCCCAATTTCGTTGACTTGGGTGCAGCCACTTTTGGCAGCCTGTGGGCCACTGGAGGTGAGGTCTGCCACCTGCGTGTTTGTGAACATCACCGAGCAGGGACAGAACACAGGGCTACGGCTCAAGCTGCCCTTGGCTGGGCTCATTTCCATGCTGCTTTGACAGTTCATCTTTTGAGTCCTCCTTTCCATGTAACCTCTCAGGTCTTGCCATGGCTGAAACTGAATATGTTTACCTTATTTAATGTGATGGATGCTATTAACAGTTGCTTCTATATGGTTCATCTTCTTTCCCCTTAACTCAGATGCCGAGGTGAGATGTTTTATTTTCATTTGCTAGTGATCTAACCCTTGAGATTTGGCACTGCCAGTTGGTCAAGTGATCAATGATCTGTAAAGCATAACAATTTACTAAGTAAGCTTGCTATTTACATGGCCTTTAATGCACTACTGCCAAGGATCGGAGGTGTGGAGCAAGGAGGTATTAGATTAGCTCTTTGCTCTGTGATGCCTCTTTTGTGGTGAGCATACTATTACTGGAGAAAATCATATTGGAAAAAAAAAGATCTCTTTAAAATTATTCCCTAATATTGATTCAGATGCCAGTGAATGATATCTGATATTAGGAAGAAAACTCATGGGGCGCCTGGGTGGCTCAGTCAGATAAGCATCTGACTCCATCTCAGCTCAGGTCTTGATCTCAGGATCCTGAGATCAAGCCCTGTGTTGGGCTTCACACTGGGCATGGAGTCTACTTTAAAAAAGAAAAAAGAAAACTCATTAATTCTATGATCTTTTCCATCAGAGACTGGGAGTTTTATAAAATGAGGCCTGACATGGGAATAATAAACCGAAATGTCTGTTCCATAAATGGAATAATGCCTTGTGGTCCATAGGACACCCTTGAAGTGACACTGGTGGTGTCACTTCAAAATCAGATGATTCAAATTACAATCAAAATTGTCATTTATTTTCTTATGAACTTTCCCCCTACTTATAAGGCATGAAAATAGTGTCCTATGTTTTCTTCATTGCTCTACTTTTATATTTTTATCTACACTCCATCTAAGTTAATTTTTGTGTATGGTGTGGGGTAGTGGGCAAGATTAATTGCTTTTTCCATTTGAATATCTAAATAATCTAGGCCCATTTATTAAAAAGATCCTTTCCCCTGTTGTACCAAAGAATCAGTTTTGTCATAAGTCATGTGACTCTATATCGGTGGGTCTGTTTCTGGACTCATTCTCTTCTGTTTTTTTTTTTTAATTTTTAATTAACATATAATTAGCCCCAGGGTACTATATACATAACTACATTAGCCCAGGGGTACAGGTCTATGAATCGCCAGGTTTACACATTTCACAGCACTCACCACAGCATATACTTTCCCCAATTGGACTCTCTCCTTTGTCGCAGTGGCTCATTTGTCTCTCCTTGCACCAGGACCACATGGACTTAATTGCTTTAGCTTTATATACACCTTGATATCTAGTAACATCCTCCAGCTCTGTGCTTGAAGATTGGCATGGATAAATAAACTGGACATCTTAGAAGCAATGGCTAAAATCCTAGAAACATACAATCTTTCAAAACTGGACCAAGAAAAAATGACAAATCTGAACAGACTGATTGCAAGTAAAGAAATTGAATCAGTAATTTAAAAAAGAACTACCATTTGTCTGTACTGTCATTTGCAAATATCTTCGGCCATTCCGTGGGTTGCCCCTTTGTTTTCTTGACTGTTTCCTTTGCTGTGCAGAAGCTTTTGATTTAGATGAAGTCCCAAAAGTTTATTTTCGCTTTTGTTTCCTTTGCCTTTGGAGACATATCTTGAAAGAAGTTGCTGTGGCTGATATCGAAGAGATTACTGCCTATGTTCTCCTCTAGGATTCTGATGGATTCCTGTCTCACGTTGAGGTCTTTTATCCATTTCAAGTTTATCTTTGTGTACGGTGTAAGAGAATGGTCGAGTTTCATTCTTCTACATATAACTGCCCAGTTTTCCCAGCACCATTTATTGAAGAGACTACCTTTTTTCCACCGTATATTTTTTCCTGTTTTGTCGAAAATTAATTGACCATAGAGTTGAGGGTCCATATCTGGGCTCTCTACTCTGTTCCACTGGTCTATGTGTCTGTTTTTATGCCAGTACCATGCTGTCTTGGTGATCATAGCTTTGTAGTAAAGCTTGAAATCAGGTAACGTGATGCCCCCAGTTTTATTTTTGTTTTTCAATTCGGGGTCTCTTCTGATTCCATACAAATTTTAGGATTATTTGCTCCAGCTCTTTGAAGAATACCGGTGGAATTTTGATCGGAATGGCATTAAAAGTACAGATTGCTCTAGGCAGTATAGACATTTTAACAATGTTTATTCTTCTGATCCAAGAGCATGGAATGGTCTTCCATCTTTTTGTGTCTTCTTCAAATTCTTTCATGAATGTTCTGTAGTTCCTCGAGTACAGATCCTTTACCTCTTTGGTTAGTTTTATTCCCAGGTAACTTATGGTTCTTGGTGCTATAGTAAATGGAATCGATTCTCTAATTTCCCTTTCTGTATTTTCATTGTTTGTGTATAAGAAAGCCACTGATTTCTGTACACTGACTTTGTATCCTGCCACGTTACTGAATTGCTGTATTAGTTCTAGTAGTTTGGGGTGAAGTCTTTTGGGTTTTCCATATAAAGAGTCATTTTAGTAACATGGACGGGACTGGAAAAGATTATGCTGAGTGAAATAAGTCAAGCAGAGAGAGTCAATTATCACATGGTTTCACTTATTTGTGGAGCATAACAAATAGCATGGAGGACATGGGGGGTTAGAGAGGAGAAGGGAGTTGGGGGAAATTGGAAGGGGAGGTGAACCATGAGAGACTGTGGACTCTGAAAAATAATCTGAGGGGTTTAAGTGGCAGGGGGGAGGTTGGGGGAACCAGGTGGTGGATATTAGAGAGGGCACGGATTGCATAGAGCACTGGGTGTGGTGCAAAAATAATGAATACTGTTATGCTGAAAATAAATTAAAAATAAATTATAAATAAATAAATAAATAAATAAATAACAACTGCCAGAAAACAAAAATCTAAGACCAGATGGATTCCCAGGTGAATTCTACAGCTATTTAAAGACAAGTTAACACCCATTCCTCTTAAACTATTCCAAATAACAGAAGAAGAAAGCTTCTAAATACATCCTATGAAGCCAGCATTACCTTGATACCAAAACCAGACAAAGAAACCACAACAACAAACAAAAACTACAGGCCAATATCCCTGATGAACACAGATGTAAAAATTCTCAACAAAATAGTAGCAAACTGCATGCAACAATATATAAAAAGAGTATTCACCTCAATCAGGTGGGATTTATTCTGGGGTTGCAAGGACGGTTCAATATTCACAAATCAATCAATGTCATATACCACATCAATAAGACAAAGGATAAAAATTGTAGAATTATCTCAACAGATGCAGAAAAAGCATTGATAAGATTCAACATCCATTCATGATAAGAACTTCCAACAAAGTGGGGTTAGAGGGAACATACCTCAACATAATAAAGGCCATATGTTAAAAACCCATAGCTAACATCATCCTCAATGGTAAAGAACTGAGTGCTTTTACTCTAATGTTAGAAACAAGACAAGGATGTCTACTCTTACTACATTATTGGAGATAGCAATGGAAATCCTAGCCACAGCAGTCAGACAAGAAAAAGAAATAAGGGGTATTCATTTTGGTAAAGAAGAAGTTAAACTGTCACTATTTGCAGACAACATGATACTATACATTGAAAATCCTAATGACACCACCAAAAACCTATCAGAAGTAATAAAATTAAATTCAGTAAAGTGGCAGGATACAATATTAATACCAAAAAATCAGTAGTGTTTCTATACACTAATAATGAAGTACCAGAAAGAGAAATAAACAATACCATTTACAACCACACCAAAAAGAATAAAATACCTAAGAAAAAACTTAACCAAGAAGATCAAAGACCTGTTCTCCAAAAACTATGAAAAACTGATGAAAGAAATAGAAGATGACACAAATGGAAGATGACTCCATGCTCATGGAGTGCAAGAATTAGTATTGTTAAAATGTCCATATTACCCAAAACAATCTACAAATTCAATGCAATCAAAATGCCAAGAGCATTTCTCACAAAACTAGAATAATATTAAAATTTGCATAGAATCACAGAAGATCCCAAATAGCCAAAGCAATCCTGAGAAAGAAGAACAAAGCTAAAGGTATCACAATATCAGATTCAAATTATACTACAGAGCTCTAGTAATCAAAACAGTAGGGTACTGGCAAAAAAAAAAAAAAAAGACACATAGGTCAATGGAAGAGTTTAGAGGCCTCAGAAATAAACCCACACTTATGCAGTCGATTAATTTGTGTCAAAGGAGGCAAAAATATACAATGGGAAAAATACAACATTTTTTATAAATAATGCTGAGAAAACTAGATGGCTACATGTAAAAGAAAACACTGGAACACTTTTTAACACCATATACATAAGTAAACACAAAGTGGATTAAAGACCTAAATGTGAGACCTGAAATAAAAAAAAAATCCTAGAAGAGAACATAAACAATAATTTCTCGACGTCAACTGAGAACATTTTTCTAGATATGCCTGCTGAGGCAAGGGAAAACAAAGCAAAAATAAACTATTGCGAGTATGTCAAAAAAAAATTTTTTTTTTTTAATTTACTTATTTATTCATGAGAGACAGAAAGAGAGAGAGAGAGAGGCAGAGAGAGAAGCAGGCTTCCTGCTAGGGAAGGTTAAAGGGGGGTCATTCTATTTTTGAATTTGATCTTAATTAATTAAAAAAACTACATATTGTAAACAAACAAACAGAAGATTGGCATGGACATTCCTTGACTTTGCATTTCTATATAAATTTTACACCCAGTTTGTGCATT